>NW_016690388.1:1176198-1192136 GCF_001604755.1 Lepidothrix coronata
GGGGGGGGGGGGGGGGGGGGAAATGAGAGAGGAAAAAAAAAACTATGGCTTTTCTAATACGGCAGGAACCGAGCAGTGCCAAACCCGTTTAGGAGACTTATTATCATACCATTCTACGATGCCCCCTCTGTCCCCCCGCCCCCCCGCTGAAGACTGTCATCTCCAAAAACCGGCGCAGTGCTTTTTCACCTGCCACCTACACAAATGCTTAACCCGTGAGCAAACTCCTGGTACCAAGCCTCACCGCAAGCCTGAGCCCTCCGCCGTGGCAGGATGGGGAGAAAAATCCCCTCGCCTAGAGTTTGAACCCGCCCTTCCCCGCAGGACGGCACCCGGGATGCGGCGGGAGATGCGCACTCGGGGCAGCGGCTCCCGGGAGGGACCCGCCGCCACCTGTAGCGTCTCGCCCCACCGGCCCGGCCGCTCCGCCCTGGCAGCTCCGGGTGTCCCCTGGCCTCGGAGAAGATGACGCTGGACGAGAGGAAGGACCGGCGGAGCGATGCTTTTGGCGCTGTTCCCGTCTCCACACCTGTGCCAAAGCATCGCTCCGCGTACGGGACATCCCCGGGCACGGCTGTCCCCGTGTCCAGGAGCGAGGAAAAGCCACACTTTTGTTCGGGTTTCACCTGCCGGGGCCTTGGTTACGACAGGGCTCCACGCCAAGGCGAGGAACTTGCGGTGGCTGGTCCTTTTCCCAGCCGGGACGCACGGAGGGAACCGGTCGTTTTGTTGGACCTGGAAAAGGCTTCAGCTGCGGGGAGGTGAAGCAAAACCCTGTGTTTGCCTTTCTGACCGAGCCCTCTCTGCCACGATAAGGCAAACCTTATCATTTTAGGTTTTCTGCCTCCACTTTCTCCCATCTTCCCACCTCAAAGACAATGAGATTTTGGAGGGATGCCGCGCTTGGCTTCTGCCTCCTTTTTCCTACGTATAAACAGGCATAAATCAGCTTTCCTACGAGGAAGTCGACCTGGGAGTTTGGCTAGGAAGATAACTCCCTGCTCCAGGTTTGGCACGTAATTCCCGAGCAGGGAATAGGGCCAGAGGCTGCGGGCGGGCGTGTGACAGGGCTCCCCTCAGAAGCCTCTCGGGAGCGAAACGTTCCCTTGAAACAAAAGCCATCAAGTGGGTTCAGCTCACTGGGGAGGAGGTGCCCTTGCAGCCTCAGGCGGACAGAGGAAAATAATGACTAAACTCCCACTCGGTGCTCAGAGACGGACTAAATCCTCAGCTCTGCAAACTTCCCATCCTTCAGCTCTGTGAAGTTCCGCCTCTCCCTCCTCCCTCTTGTTTTATTCACAATAAAGCACTTTCGTCATTTCCCCTCCCGGATTTCTATAACCTCAGTTGCACTCGTCCAGGGCTTCGGTTCAGACAGGGAGTTTAACCTCCCCAGCCTTCCCAGGGTGGAAAAAATGGTGTTCAGCAAAAAAACACAGGCGTGCTGACTGCTGGAGAGGCTGGCGGGGAAGGGAAGGGAGCGGCACATCAGTGATTGCTGCACTCGTCCTGCGAGGACCAGAAATCCCCTAAGACTTGCACAACCTCTCTGATCCAGGAAGGTTCAAAGCCAGCGAGCGCAGCTCTCTGCAGGCGAGGTGCGAAGGCCCAGAGTTTTTCCAAGGCTCCCAGGGTGGGCTTGAGGGCAAGGCTGCTGTGCAACTGGTAGCAAACACGATTGCTTGCAGAGAGAGGCAAACTTTCCAGCACACATTCATTCTTACCCGCAACCCAGCCCTGCTGCACTCCGCTGTCCCCAGCTCTGTCCCCTCTCCTCTGACTCTCCGGTGGCCGTCAGAGATAAGAAACTCTTTAGCCCACGTTTTACATGCTGTAATCTTCCTGTGGAGTGAAAAGATTGCTCGGGGAGAAAGAGAAACCCGTTTTTTCCCTCCCCACCAGCAAGACCCAGACGTTCCGTGGCACTCCGTCTGCACGCACTAATCTCCTTTATTAAAGAATGATAGAGCAGCTCAGTAGAGCAGCCTCTCCCACCCGAGGGGCAGCCGGAGTTCCCCTGGCTCAACACAATGCGCCATTTATTTAGACAATATGCATTTAATTTAATGAGCTCGAGAAAGGGCGGGGGGTGGGGGGGAGGAAGCCAAATTAAAAAAAAAAAAAAAGAAAAGCTGTACGGAACTGAGAGTTTCGCCAAATCTTCTGTCTGGTTCCTAGAATCCAGTAGACACCGAAAGGAATAACTTTCAGATCTGAGGGCGAAGAGGCAGTGATTAATCCGGCGCTGTCCCCCCGCGGGCGGCGGAGCGGGGCCGGGCTCCAGCGGCGGCGGGGCCGGGCAGCCCCAGTGAGCTGTCCATGGTGGAGCGGCCCCGCTGCCGCTCCGCTCCTCCCGGCACTGCCGGACACCTGCCCGCGGACACGGCCCCGGGCACGGGCACGGTCCCCGAGGGGCGCTGCCGCCCCGGCTGCGGCTCCGGCTCCGGCTGGGTGAGGAGTCCCGGCTCCCTGACCATCCCTTCTCCAAAGGCACAGCGATCCATCCCACCTGTGCTGTTTCTATCACAAAGCCTCTGCTTGACTCTTAACCTGTAAGGAAGAAACCTGAAAGAAACAGCAGCTGTTTTAGAGCCCCACTGAAGGGAGACTTATGAACACACCCCCTCCAAATGCTTTTGGCATTTGGACAGATAACTGAACCAGGTGGGTATCGGTTTCTTCTTCCAGACAACCAGCAGTAGTACAAGAGGGCACAGCCTTAAGCTGCACCGGGAGAGATTTGGGTTGGGCATTAGGAAGAAGCTCTTTACAGAGAGAGTGATTGGGCATTAGAATAGGCTGCCCAGGGAGGTGGTGGAGTCACTGTCCCTGGAGGTATTTAAGAAGAAACCGGATGTGGCACTTGGTGCCATGGTCTAGTAGACGAGCTGAGACAAGGTAGTGTTAGGTCAAAAGTTGGACTCGATGATCTCAGAGGTCTTTTCCAACCCAGTTGATTCCATGATTCTGTGAACTGTTAACAGTCACCATGATTTTTTGATGGTACATGTATTTTCGTTTAGTGCTCTGAAACCTTGAGCTCTTAGGCTGCCTCTCACTAGGTCTGGTCTTGACTTCAGCTTTAAATATCTTTTAACATAGATTGGACTCTTATTTTATTCCTCTGTGTGCGCGTGTGTGTGTCTGAATATCTATTAAATATCAATAGGAAGAAATGTGTCTGGTCTTTTTAACTTACACAAAGCTGTTACCAAGCAGGGCTGGCTGGAGAACAAGAATCCAATTTAAAGAGTTGGGGGGTGAAGGGGAGGAAGCTTTGCAATTTGTTTTTGCACTATGTTGGAACAAAATCCAGCCCTTTAGACACATTTCTGAGAGGAGACAGACTCACCTCCTGCCTTGGAATAGCTTAGTGGTTAATGTACTCATCTAGGATGTGGGACAGCAGAGTTCAAGTCCTTCCCTTCTCTGATTCATTCCTAATCCCTGACTGTTGGTTTCTCTCAGTTCCATCCCATCCCAACCTTTCCAATTATATTTGTGATGAATTGATAGTTTCCAAAGGGTGAAAAAATATTGTTTAGTTAAGGAAAAAAATCCTGTCTTACAGTTATTCTGAGCAGCCTTGGTTAAACAAGAAGTCCAGGCAGCTGTGATATAACAATGGAAGGGAATTGCAAGTTGTGAAAAGAAGGAGTGACCTAAGAAAAAGGAAGGAGGCTCCTTCTCTGGTGGCACACAGGGGTAGTGTGGTTAAGACATACTTTCTTTAGCTTTAGGTTTGCAGATTATTTGAAAAGAAGGGGGATTCTGTCCTTTTCCATAGGCACTTGGGGGCTACTATGGTTAAGGTATGCTTTCCTGAGATATAGTTTTATTTGATCTTTTCTATTTCTCTAGCTTGTGGAACACGAGAAAAAGTTCCACTTAGGATTACATCCAGTCTCATTTGACTTCCCAGTTCAGAAGACAGGCTGCCTTTCCACATCTAGGCTGATGGAAAGAACCTGGTTGTTTGAAGCTTGAATTCATGCCTGTGATTCTGGACACCAATGTGCCGTAACATGCTCTACCATGAGCACAGCCTTTATTTGCTAACATTTCTGAAATACTTAGCTTTGGTTTATACATTTTTTTTTATTAATCTAATTATTTTTGATAATCTCCAGTTTGACTTCCAGGAACTTTTTTGCTTCTTGCTGTTTGTTTTAAGAAGTAGAAATGACTGGAACTGTTAAGTGAATCCTCTGCTTTGACTCAGATGTGCTTTGTTCCTTCCTTTGCTCCTATGAAAGTAAAATGATCCTGTATTCTCATCTTTCATACCACATTAATTATCTATTTTCATATCCCTAATTCCCAGTGAACAAACTACATCTTCAAACTCTTCCCAGAAGTCATGGGATCCGGTCCAGCTCCCACTGAAGCCAAACTGGTTCTCTTCATTCACTTCATTTGGATGGTGGTCAGCATCTTATACAGCCACCCCTTCTCCAAATTTTGAATATGTGGTTTCTTTTCCAGACATGATGTCCCACAGGTTGTGAACCTTAAGCTGCAATAACAAAGTGGAATGACCACCTGACTTCCTTCAGTCAGGCCATGCATAGTGAAATGTAGCCTGTGGAATTGCCCGTGACACAATGCATAACAAGCTTGAATAGCAGGAGATGTAAGCAAGAACATTTTTTAGGAGTTTCAATTAACCTTGCAGTTTAGGGTTCTAAATTTGCTATGTGAAACGTGAAATTCAATTAACCTGAATAAATAAATAAGGATAAACTATAAAAGTTATTTGCTATTATTTGTTTAGCACAAGATGATGAAACTGTTTCATATAGCAACTTCCCTTACACCGAGATTAAGTTAATTGCTCCTTCACCTCCAGATTTCATCTCTCTTAAAACCAGAAATATTACTCTTTGTGTTTGGTCTGATCTATAAGTGGTGCTCTCTAAAAGCTCTTTTTTGTTTCCTAGGAATATTCACTACTTTGTTTCTGCCAGGTACTTGAAGCAATTTCAGTGGCTGTGGGAGATGGAAGAGTTTTGGCTCTGGGCAGGACTGGACAGTGACAGTCAGAGCTCCTGGGTTCTGCTGCTCTTTCGGAAATCACTCCATGTTCTAAGCCCTTAAGATACTTGAGGGAATAATACATGGGAGTTTTCTGAGAGCTGCCCATATGACTCAGAGATGGCCTCTGTAGTCATAAGGCCTGTGAAAACAAAGCAGTGTGTATTTAGTGCAGGCTGAGGACAGCTCCAGGAAGGATATGTACGTTGCTGTGCTGGCAGGACTGAGATTCCAGGTTGTAATACACAGCTTTGACATAAGGAGGCTGTAGTCATCGCTTCAACCTGTAGATCAGAGTAACAGCAAGGAGCTGGCTTCTATTGTATTGGAAATATTTCAATTTCTCAATTGCCTTGCAGGTTGGAAACAAAATAAGTGGTTTTCCCATCTTTATCCTGTTGAAGTGTTGCACTTGCTGTCTGACTAACTTGAATTACCCTCCTGAACAAGCCTTGCTTCTGCAGCAGGACAAGTAGACCTGAAGTAACCAAGGGTATCTGCTTGATGTTGCTTTCGGCAAAGGCCCAGTAGTTAGGCATGGATAAGCTTCTTGCTTCAGCCTGAGTGATGAATCAGTTTTGAAATTATATCTACACACAGACAGAAAAAGCTCCTGGGCTTCCCACAAAGAGTTAAGTCACTCAGGGCATGTGGCTATTCCAGGCCCTTCTGGAAAATCTTTCAGACCCAAGTCACTGAAGAAATTCTTCAGACGTGCCCAAACCTGACAGAGCTCTTTTTCACTTTATTATTTTCCATCTTTCAAAGCACAGCACTGAAACTCCTATGAGAACCTTGTGCCAGGACCAGTTAAGCAGAAAAAAACGACATTAAATTTGAGGGATCTCCTTTGTATAGAGATAAAGAGCTTGCAGGACTCAGGGGGGATGTCAGACCTGATTACATCTGTACAGGCTTTTGTTAACAATCCATGGAGTCACAGGCATGAAAAGGAAAAAATTATGCAACAGGTGGTGAAGCTTACCAGATGGTTGCTTATCACTTAATTACCCCTGGGATGCCCTTGTCCTCTTTTCACCAAATATCACTACTTTTGCAATGTCAGACCAAAAGGCAATCAGTAATAACAAGGGCCTGTCCTGCCACAAAGGCAGGGTTGTTAGACTCATCCCTTTTGTCGTTGCAGCCACTGTCAGTCTGTGTCAGACTCTCCCTCAACCACCTCTTTGAGGGCACACTCCTCATAAAACCAACCAGCATGAAGGGTTGGGTCTGTGTGTGGGAGGAAGGGAAGCAAACTTTATTTCAGTGTCTACAGATATCAGAAATATCAACACCCCACACTGTGAAGGCCACCTGCACACTCTGCAATCTGTCTTCCCAACAGCTTCAGAGCAGGTGTTTTTTAATCAAGGTCTCCAGGTGCTTGTTTATGAAATACTTTGTTTCGAGGGACACATGCGCAGTCTGAGGAGGAGTGTGATATCTGTGCAGACCTCTGGAATCCTGTACTCATTAGTAAGTAGTGATGATGTGCTTGTCAACACCTATAGGAAAGCCAATTTGTAGTAAATTATTTAAACCTGACTCAAACAATGATGATCTTATTTGAGTTGCAGGTGCTCAGCTTCAGGCTCAGGCTTGTGTAAGCTGTTTACTTGTTACGCCTCAAAATACATTTACTGGCAAAAAAGAAAAAAGTGCACGTTAAGAATACACAAAATAAACATCTTTGTTAAATTTTAGGGCCTTTTCTCATAAACACACTAAAGCTGCGCTAAGACAGTCGTGTTAAGTTTTGCCAAGTGCTGGGGCCTCCAAAACCCCCTGTACATTCTACACAGCTTTTGCACAATAGAGAACATCTTCAGGCTGCAAGGAAGCCAAGTCTCTGCTGCACTCAGTGCTGGAGATTCCTGTGGTACAAAAATAGCTTCTGCTTTACAATCCAGTGTAAGGCCAAGTTGCAAAAGAGGAAGAAATCAAGCAAATAGGGAGAGGGCAAATGGGATGACATTAAATCCAAATCCGTTTCAGTCAGCTTTGTATCAGTCCAGCCCACTGTCTATAAAAAAAGGCAGATAAAGCTTCAGGTGTGTAAGGAAATGGCTTAATGGCATAAGGGATACAAGGAGAGAAAGCACAGGGGAATGTGAGGTAGATGTGGATGAACAGGCAGTGAAAGCAGGAATTGCCAGTAGCGAAGATGGGAGTACGGCAAGAACTGACCAGCCAGGTAAAACAAAGTTCAGTTGTGAAAGGATCTAAAAGGAGGGATATAAGGGGTTTTTGGTTGATTGTTTCAGGTTGGGTTTGTTTATGTCTTTGTTTGTTTGTAGTTTTAGGAAAGAAGGGGGAGGAAGCAGAAGGCCATGAATGGTATAAATTACAATTCACTGAAAAAATTTGCAGAGAGGATGATTTGGGCAATACTCTGAACAGAGCAGGTGATAACCAGCTTGCAATGGCTGAGGATTAAGATACAGGGGTGAAGCACCCAGATGAAAGCTTTTGTATTCAGGACACCTTCTGAAGATGTTGAAAGAGGAAAACATTGAGTGTAAAACAAGTGTTGGAAGCACCAAAATATCTCAATCTACACATGTACACACCCCCCCAAAAAAGGAATGTTCAGAACCATAGACCCAAGAGACTGTGTGTTTGAAAAGACTCTTATCATCAGGGAGAAACAGGAAAAAAAAGTGTGTGGATTTGGAGCTCAGCTGAGATATTGTGTTAAACTTATTTTCAAGCCTGTACAAGTGAGAGATTGAATGAAGGATGGAACTGGATGGAGGCAATTTCACGTATCATCATTCTAAAAGTAGTCTGAGAGTGAATAAAGGTTCTGTGTTTTGTGAGGCCTCATACTGTTGGTCTCAGTCCATAGTTAAGCTCTTGGCTGTTATGGTAGTGCAAACACATGATAATCACAAAGGAAGGGTCAAGGATAGCACAGAGTAAAGCCAAAGAAAGGGAAGGGGGGAAAAGAGCAGAGATCATCTGGATAAGGTTCTAAATGGCCAAGTAAAAAAAGCTAATGAAACACAGTGCCCAGTGCAACATGAAATTTAAACAGGGTGTTGCTGAACAGAAGAAATGAGCAGTTTATGAGGATGTGGATAGAGGAGGAGATTTGGGACTTAGCCGAGAGAAAGAGGTTGGAAACTTATCTGAGAGCTGCATTAGCCAAAAGAAGAGGCTAGAAGTCAAACTAGAGACAGCTGTGAATAACATTAGTGAGAAGGATTCTAGGGTGTTGGTTTTGGTGTTTTTTTTTGTGTTGCAAAAGGCACACAACCTCCTTTGAGGGGTGGAAAGAAAATAAGAATGTTGTCAAATATGGGTTACTTAAAGACAAGAAGAACTACAACAGGTTCAAAACAATGTTGTGACTTTCTCTGTCTTATTTCATCCCATTAGTGTAGTGTCATGGTTTGAGAGCCCCAAAATCCAAGAAATATTTTGCCAAATGCAAAGTTCACAAGTATGTCACTTTACCTGTATATTGTAGTTCTTATAACGAACTTCAATCAACTTCAGTTAGGTTACAACAAAGCATATTTCAGTCTTCCTGTTCCTGAACTTTCACCTTAGTATGAAAAATATGCATTTTCTGTCCTTTTTTTTTTTATTCCCTCAAGTCTATCATTGCCCTTTGTGGATGTCTCACTTGTGTAATAAGTTTACCTCCTACAGTTGATTTATGCCGGCTTCCTTATTTTTGTGCACAGTTTGATTGTAGCCCTCTGCTATCACAGCTACTTTAGAAGCATCTGGTTTTACATTACCTGCTTAAGTAATTCATAGGGAGTCTTTCAAGTTGCTACAAAGAACCAAACCACCCAGTTCACTGACCTGAAACCACTCTCTCAAATCCCAGTTAAAGCAGATTGCTTAATTTATAATTATGATAATAACTGCAAGGTTTCCTAAGAATACTGTCCAAGGGACATATATAAAGTTTTTCTGCATTTCTGTTGTTATTTCCAGGGTCTTGCTGGAAGCACTTAATAAATTATACAATCACACCTTTAAGTCCAAAAATTCAATATATGAAGTTCCATGAAAACGCTGCTGTGTGAAGGAATACTGGGATTTTTTTCCCAGTCTGTTTTGCAGAAGTTTCATTATAGGTTTCATTATCTTATGACAAGGCATGTGAATACACTTCTTGGCCATAAAAAAGCAATAGAAATAATGCAATTTTGATTTATTTGTATCATCTTGTTTATTTTGAATTATCTGTCATGCTACTACGAGTTTTTTATTCTTTTTATGCCGTCACAGAACACACAGGCTCCATTTTCAGTCATGTGGGAAAGACAATGAATGACTGCTTACTGAAACAAGTAGTACCAGTGGAGTTGGCCTTTTTAGAATAAAGAATTAAATTATATATTTTACGTGGAAGATTAACAAAACTAGTCTGAATGTCAGTCTTTGCTTTACTTCAGAAGTTCTCTCTCTCCCTAAGTGTACTACAGCACAGACAGCATTATCGTAGTTCTGTGATTGGAAACAGTTTTCACCAAGACCTCTTTTGATTTTGGCAGTTGAAATCTGGTTTTATTTATCATACATAAAAGCTCATTTCTGTAATGGAGACTGTTTTAAAAGATGAAGCTGTGCCTACTTAAATCGTGAAAGATAAATAATTTAATTATTATTTATGATATTGCCAACAGGTTGATTATTTAATCAAAACATCTATTTAGTGACCGTAGGAAATATAGCAAAGGGTCACAGTAAGGTACAGTAAATGCTTGGCTATAAAGAAGAAGTCTATTGAGATGGTTTCTTTGCTAATCAGAAGCATGGCCAATTTTTAGGCTCAGGAAGTTCATTTAAGTTGCAACAAGGCAACAGTATATGGATATATTGTTCAGTTTAATTTTTTTTCCACCAGAATCTTCAGTCACAGTATGGCAGAATAAGAGGATGAGAGAAAATCACTGTTCAAATGCCTGAAACCAAAAATCTAATTATGATTAGAATTTCTGAATTCAAAATTGAAGAATATATTTTTTCTAAAATTTCTATGTGACTACCCTTTTGCAAAGTAACGGAAAGTGTTTGGAGATGTATAGTTTGAGCTGCTGAAATAATTAATGATTTCATTAAGAGCATGAAAGGAGGCTCTTGTATTTCTCTGGCTTTAGCAAGCCAAGTTCATGTCCAAACTCTAATAACCAAAGTCACTTTTGCCGATCTAGGCTGTTGGTCCTCTTGTTGCAAAATAAAAATTTGAAAGCCATATATCATACTGGGCTGTGATACTTCCCAACATGTCAAGAGTGTGACATGTTTTAAATATGAGCAGCTACTATGGATTACAGGCTGGCAGAAAACTTACCAACATTTCACATAACAATGCAAACGGGGAGATGGCAAACAGAATAACGTGCTGCCAAAAATTCAAAGGAAACCAATTTAAAAATTGCACTTATCACTCCTGGTTTTCATATGAGATCCTTGCGTAGGTAGCCTGCACTCCAAAAGTAATGTTGATCCTTGAAAATTTATGGCAATCCTAAGAAAGCTGCAGTAGGGTTTGTTAGGAATGATTTATGAGTTTGGGACAGTGCCCTTTCAGTTATGCCCTGGCTGATTCTTCATCTCATGAGATTTGGGCTAATATCCTAAGTTGACATGAGCTTGGTTTCTTCATCTTGATACCTAATGAATAATAAAGATACAGCTGCTACAAAATCCATACTTTGAAGTCATGGGGGGAAGGGGAATAGAAAGTGTGCTGAAAGCCAGATTTGTGCACTAAACCTACGAGAAAACAAAGCGCGTTGTAAGAACAAGTAGCCCAACTTCACAGAAAGTGCCCAAGTGCTTAAGTTAAGGAAAGACTGCTGAGCTTTTCTGGTTCAGAACCAAGCACAACAGGGGCTAATATATTAAATGGGCTGGAACCTATATCAGGGATGAAAGGCAGAGCAGGATGACTTGGAAAACTTGTAGCACTTGTCTGGCCTCAGACGGGATTAGCTTCTTCAACAAACACTGAAGTCACACAATGCCCTGCACCAGTCTGCAATACATATTTCTTCATTTCATGAAAAATCCAACTACTGGATGATGTTACACCTGTGGAATCAATGATACAAACCACCCTGTGCATAGGCCTAGCATTGAGACAGCAAGTAGTCCTTTTAAAATGGGCATTTAGACATTAAAACGGTTGCACGTACCAAAAGTAAGGGAACTGTGAAACTGTGTAGAGATAAAGGGGGAAAATGACCCTGTATCATATGTCTTTTGCTGAGTCATGTTAACATGTACGGTCACTTCATCAATTTGTGGATATTATATTGCAGCACGTATGAGAGGCAAATGTCGTAGTTCTCTGTGTATGTTTATTATTTCACAGGACCTACACTTACACATGTCTTGATATCTAAAGGCTTCAGAGAGCCTAAGAATAACCATATTAAATCAGAATCAAGGTGCAGCTGGCCTGTGGCAAGGGCCAGAAGCAAACACAGAGGTTAATATGAAGCGAATCATCTCCTCCAGTTAAATTCTCCTGTCTCTCAGTAATTGCTGATTTAAAGAATGACTGGAGGATGCATTGTACCATCATTTTGAATAGCCACCAATAAACTTATTTTTCCTGAGTTTTGCTAAAATCTTTCTTGAGCTCAGTTATAGTGCTGGCCTCCACAACATCCTGTGGTGGTCTTTCACAATTTAACTATTGCGTTGTCTGAAAAAGTACTTCTTTGTGTTTGTTTTTGATATGAAGGGAACTGAATTCTCCCTAACTTTTTGTGTTATGAGAAATAAGGAATAGAAATTTTCTGCTTATCTTCCCTTTGCCATTCACAATTTTGTAGGTGCTACTACATTTCTCCTCTGTCATCTGTTTTTTTCCAGCATGAAGTTGTAGTCCATTTCCTTTCTCTTCCTCTGCAAGCCTTGCTTTAATTTATTTTTATCAGAATAGTTATAATCTCTGTCTTTTCCGCTTCTACTGTGTCATTATTAATACAGGGCAATCACAATTAGGAGTACACCATGCAGGGATACGCAGAAGTATGATTTCTTTTCCTCACACTTTTATAGGATTTCATTTCCATGGCATTGTCCAGCTACTCACTGCTGTTCTGCAGGTTTTCTCTGCAGCTTTAGTGCTTCTTGTCCTGAATGGTTTCTGCATATTCCATCCTATGGGAGTATTTATAAAAAAAATTATCAAATTGCTTTTCGCCTCTAAGCAATCCAAAGAGAAGACAAATATGGATTTTTTTTTTAATTATTTACCTATTAGATTCAAATAAGAGAAGGAAAAATAAAAGGTATAAAATAAGTCTGCAAATTCTTAATGTAATTTTCAAAGCTCTAGAAGAAGCATTGTTAAGTATTATTTTCAGAAAGGAACTTAAAATCTATGTTTAGGTACTTTTCTTTTAAAGTCCTACTTCTAGAAGTCTGTCTTTTAGCTTTTGCTTGACTGTGTGGTTGCATGTACATGTGTATGCTAGGGGATGTGTGTGTGTGTGAGCTCACTCACTTTGTGCTTGGGTTAATAAGATATGAGGTCATTCTTCCTTGAGAAAGGGTTTTGTGGTCTGGCTAGAGAAAAAAAAATCCATGTTCAGCATTTTAAGCTGTCTCTTGCTGGGGAAAAGCTCAACTTTATTGTGAAGCCCACTTATCACAGGGAGATCTGGGCATGGAATGGAATGCTATACTTTTGGTTGCTGAGTCCTAATCCTCTGAATTTATGGGACCAGTGCATTAAAAAAAAAAAAGGTGATTATTCATATATACCTGTCTATAAATAGGTTATGCTTCATATGTAATAGCAAAAAGATGTTTAATATATATTTTACATGTATATAATATTAATACCCCTATGTGTACATATGCCTGTACTTGAAATATACATTATATATGTGTATATCTAGATCTATCTATTTGCAAATAATAGTAAATCTGGGGAGTAACAGGAAGCTCTTCTGTCTAGAGAGACCCTCTTTGAAGTAAACAGCCAAGGTGTAGGGTTTATGTTCACTCCACTTTTGAGAACCTGATGGAAATTCCCACATGGCTCAATCTATGTTATTCTTCTATTCCTAGCTTCTGTCCCATTAGGGTGGATATCAGTTACACCATTTACTTGAGATGCCCTTGGAAATTTGTTGCTATAATTGTAGCTATAATTCTATTACTTGATAGCATTATTTATGTCGCTAGGAGACTCAGGAATGTTTACATGTGTCCACATGCAGAAGGTACAGCTTTGGTGGTGATTTTTAGCTATATGAGTGCAAGACCTTACTTGGAACGTGTGGGAGGCATGTGATTTGAGAGTGCAGATATACATAAATGAGATTTTCTCAGACTGAAACTGGATGAGACTAAGCTGAAACTAAGACTGAAACTAAGCTAAGGATGAAATTATTTTCTTGTAGAAAGTGGGCACAGGGTGTTTCAACCCGAAGTGGATTGGTTTGGGACAGTTTTAAGCAACTGAAAATCCAAGATTAAAAATGCGTGTAGAAGGAAAGGACTCGGGACTGATCTGGTTAGTGAGAAAGAGTTGGCAAAGGGTTATGAAACCTCATGTCTGGGACTGCATCTTGTGGTAGAGAAACATTTACCACAGCAACCAATGTGTACTGGAGAGAGCTGAAAGTCCTTTCTCTCAGTCAATCCACTTTAAATGAACTTTAGCTTTTACGATCCAAAATGCTAAACTGTACTTGTGTAAACTGCACGTCTGCACCTAGAAAGCATCCATTGTGAGGTTTTCCTGGCTTCCCCCTGTGTACCACACACCTAGCAGTATACAGTAAGATTAACAGGTGTGACTGTAATGTATGATTAAATAATAAAATCTTAAAACCAAACTGACATTTAATGGGAAAGCAGACTGACAGAAAAAAAAAAATATTTATGCCAGCATCGTCAGGTCCTGACTACGTGCCTCTTTCCATTTGCTCTGACTTCAGAGCTGAGCTGCAGTTGCAGGAGTCTCTCTTTTCAGTTGACACATCCAAAGAGGAACACCTCATACAACCGCACGCTGAGTCAGTGCTGGAGTTCAGTGGGAAAATAGTAGTTGTTGCCCTTTAGGTATTAAAACAATAGCTGAGGTATTAATCATTCCATGTTTAATGCAGAGATGAACAAGCCTTTCCTTTAAGTTAAATATATTTATCTGAGCATTATTTCCGTGTCATAACTGATTCAGTTCTCCTGTTATGCTCTGACTTTTAAATGGAAAGTATTAACTGAAAATCATATAAGTTGCTGTTTTGTTAGGTTGTGAAACTGTGATTAACATGTATTTTAACAAATTGGGTTTTCTTGATTTTTTTGAAGTCTTGTACACAATTTATAAGAATTACATAATATATTCTATTCTTGAAGAATAATTTATCCTGGAGGAACAGCTACACCTTGCAGTGATTTTTCCTCTTTCTGGAACACCTTCTTTCTAGGAACTTCCAAAATACTGCGCAGACTTAAAATATAACTTGGAGATTGTAACGTGAGTTTGCATTAAAGTCCAAAGAATGGCTTCCATTAGCTTTGATGGTCCTATATACCCTCTAGATACTACAAATTTATTAGTTATTAAAATGGGATGGTATTGAAAAGCATTTCAATACTGTATGTCAATACTCAATAATATTTCATGAAAATACGCACAGTAAGAGAACATAACGCCCATCAAAAGCTGCAGCAGAATTAAAATCCAATGCTTCAAGAGACATTTGAGTGGGACGTGAATATTATCTTCTCCTAGTCTCTTATAAGAACTATGGGATTTTAGATATCAAAAGAGCTTTCCTGTGCCTCCTCAAATATTTGTGCAGCCTTTATTTGGGGTATGCTGACCAAAAGAGTAGTTAAGGAAGGTCACATTAACAGGGCCTCTTGTGAAAAAAGTTTGGAATGTTGTCTTGAAACAATTAATCTATAAGCATTACTGGGAAATGAGTAAACAGTAATCTCAGAGGTAATCCTAAATCTCAGCCAGAATAGGAATTCTTAATTTCCAGGCCCTTATTTGCAGAATTCCTCCCTTTTGTTAGATAAACTCTGCAAGTTCAGAAGTCCTCACAAGATGGCCTTTGAATCTGTGCTGATGGATCATGCTGAGTTAGAGAATATTTATAAAAATGGGTGTAGAAATGACATGGAAACCACAGTAATAGTGTTTTCCTCTCCCCTGCCAAAGCAGGCCACTGCTACTTCTGCCTTGTTGGAGTGTTTTGTGTTCAGCCCTGCTGAACAACTGCAAAGCCTTCCTGCAGGCTACCATCATACCTAAAGACCTGAGCTGAGCCAGATGTAGCACTCAATTATTATAACTTCTGTTACAGCAACTCCATAACTGACTCTGCAGTCGGTACCACACAGTTGAAGCCCTGGAGCTCCCGAGTTTTGAAGACAGTAGCAGACCAGCTCTGCCTACCAGAGTGCTGGGCCTGGGAGCGCTCTGAGCACAACCACAGCGCTTGTTCGGATGTTGGGGAGACAAAGGATAGAAAACCGCGTGTAGACTGAAGGTGAATGTGAGTCCCCAGGGCTGTGCAGGGATGTTCAGCTACATGGCTGATTGAGCTAAAAGCAACAGTTCTGCCTAATTCAGAGCAGACCAGATTTCAACCCTGCTTCCTATTTTCGTAAGCGTAGGCTTTTCTTAGGCACTGTTCATGATGCCTTGTGGATTTGCCATTGCCTCCACCTTCCATCAGCAGTGGGACCTCTCCACAGTTCACTGCTTTCCAGTTACCTTGTGCTGCTCTCTTCCTTTCTCTCTCTCTCTGTTGCTGTTTTGACGGTCTACTTTAAGCACAAAAATGTAAACCAGTGAAGGTAACTATGACCACATTCATGACCCAAGGAGAAATGCTGTCTTTCCCTTCCCTTCCCTTCCCTTCCCTTCCCTTCCCTTCCCTTCCCTTCCCTTCCCT
>NW_016690388.1:1193295-1250522 GCF_001604755.1 Lepidothrix coronata
TCAAATCTGAACTTATTAGCAGTACCAGTGAAAGGCACGACACTGGCCCTCAGGCAATCCCCTCTTCTGCCAGATTTCAAAGACAAACGATAGAGGTGTTAACATTATTCAAAAATTGATCGAAATAATCTTAGGATGGAAAGCATTAAGCAACTTACATACAGGGGCTGGTGCCAGCTCCCACTACAATAACAGTCTCATCTGTCTCACCATGCCCAGGCACTACAGGATCAGATTCAGGGCAAAGTATCAACTGCAGCCTGACTTTTATTTCTCTTTCAGCTTTTCTCACATGCTCACTTTGCTCAACCAGTCTGATCTCATGGAGGAACTTGGGGAGACTGTGATGGGGGGACAGTTTCAGGTCAGCACCTCAGAAGAATGAGCACTAGTGGGACATGTGGAATAGGATACTTTTGCACAGAAAACAGCTTTGAAGGCTGTGTAGGCTGCTTGGTGCTTCTCTTTGGGAGCATCTTCTTCTCTCTGGCCTCATTAGGACAGTGTGACTATCATGTCTCATTGAAATGTCATCAACCAGTCTCACTTCTGCTGTTTGACTGGATTCTCTTCCCATTTGTTTCAAAACCTGACTGGTATCTAGCAGTACTTTCTATCAGGTATATGCCTGAGTTGCCTGTCTGGGACAAATGGGGTTAAAAACCCCATCAAAACAAATGAGGAAAAACAATCCCACTATACCTGAGCATCTACAAGGAACAAGAAACACCCCACAGTACATACAGTGAATGACTAGGCTCCCTTCACAGTTTTGTTTGGGGAGGAGTTTCACTGGAGAGCTGAATTTGTCCAACTGTCTCTCAGTTTCTATATATTAATCTCATCTAATTTAATGACAGGAAATGAGTAATGAAATTCAGTAGTGACAGGCTGCTTATTTGGGCCAAGTGATTCGCATCTGAACAGAAAGGGGCCCAAATAATTTCTTTGCCATGAGATTTTCTCTGCTGATTGCTAATTCAAACAGATAAAATAAAAAAAAAAGGTTTTATGACAATTTTAAAGCATTAATAGGAGGAAATACTAGAACGTGTTAGATCTTTAGAGTCTGCCATAGCGGATTCTGATAGTCATGTCCACTGCCACCAGTGGCAATGGGATGGTGTTTATAAGCTGGCCACAGTTTGCAGCAAGGTGGGCAGAGGTGAGTTAGCACTATTTACTACTTCTCATAAATTCCAAGAAAAACATGCACACCTGCTGGGATAACGTCTAAAATGGAGATTTTAAGTTTGTTTCCACACTCCTTCATCTGTTGTATGTCATTTCCGAGCTACAATGAGGAGAAAGGAGGAACAGAAGTAGCCAGATGAAGTGAGGTATTTTTTTAATTTAAATGCGAAGGTATTGCCTGGAGGTATTTGCAGCTACAACCCGAGGTTTTGGAATAGAAGTTTAATTGATGTGATGTCATAAAATAAATAGAATAAATTCGTGAATTGATGGTCTCTCAGTCTGGCTCTCAGTGGGTGGCAGGTATCTACATTAAAAAGACCATCAAGACTGGCACCTCTCTTGTCAGTGTCAGCTCAGAACCTAAGCATTAATTTGGCATGGGGATTACACTGCCCTTCAAGGTGGTCTCTGCAGGTGATGGCTTCAGCACCACGTTGTATTCATGAGGGGAGGTCTGCGGGTGGCACAGCAGGCAAACAGGACTACCAGTGCCTAACCAGAACCTGTGCATGCATCACTGAGAGCTGTCTGCTCCTGTGGTGTCAACCTGACATCTGTCACCACCACTAAGTGAGCTATTAACATTTCAAGGAAGATATTTGTTTGTTTGTTTTTAATGTTTGAGCCTTTTTTCAAGCGCTAAAGGGCCCCTTGTTAAGAAAGTGATGTTGAGATCAGAAGGGTTTGCTCTGCCATGTTAGACATGGTCCCCACGCTGGAGGATCGTGTCTGCTGTCACTGTGGGTCAGTTAGTGCTGGAGGGATGGAGGCCACTGGGGTAGCAAAGCAAACCATTGAAAGGAGCTCAGGGCCACAGAGGAGAAGTGATGCCAAGGAACAGAGCTGGTCTTAGAAGGGAAACTGTCTAAGAGACCTAACAAGCGAGCTGCTGCAGTTACAGCTAGGCCTTGAAGAGGACAGGACTTCATCTGGAAGGACTATTGCCAGAACATAACCTGGAAATGTAAGTCATGCACATGTCTACTGACACCATGATACAGATAATAGGGCTTACCCCCATTTTTGTAAGATGAAACTGTTCCTGTGTGGGTGGGGACAGATGTTGTGAAAGGTGAAGCGCAGTAACCAAACCCAAACAAGCCTTTATGGTATTACATTATTACTCCAAATTAGGGTCTGCAATTCCAGCTGTTGTGAATATAATAGCAGGCTACTGGCATCCCTATGAAGTATTTGCCAATATCCTCAATCCAGATGTACAGGGTGAGGAATGAAGCTGCTTTTTAAAAAAATTATTACTAGTTTTTAATTTTATTTGGCAGAGAGTGAAATCTACACCTTTAAGGGGAGGGGAATTTTTCAACACTACTCCTCAGTCTTCTGGGGTTTGGGCGAAATACCATGATAATAGATGATGAATAAAGGGAGGGAAACCATTTCCAGCTAACTCTTGGTGTCTTAATGAGGGTATGTTTGAAAAATATCTATCTACACATGCCATCTTTTCTATGCTGAAAAAAAAGGCTTTCAAGCAACACGTAGCACAGGAATTTCACGTAGCTCTATTACATTAAGGTTCTTTGCCCAGGCAAGCATGATTGTAGGGAAAACTTTGTCTGCCCATGTTCATTCATGGAATCCTGTGACTATATACATTATTATTGTTAAATATAAACTGTGTCCTAACAGCAATTTTGGTCTAACGAGGTGATGGAGACAGAGGAGTTGTATGGTCTGGGGCATTACTCACTGCTCAAAAAAATAAAGCCTTGTGAAAAACCTCAGAATTAATACTTGACTGAAGTAACAATTGTCATAATTATGCCAGGTCTGCGCTATTATTTTACACCTCCTCAACACAATGTGAAATTATAGGATTCCAGTGAATGTTGCCATGGCCATTTCATCATACCAGTACATGCCAGTTGCCAGTTTCGCTTATTTTTGGTATGATCATTTCTCCCCATACTTTGAACAAAAGAAAATTAGTAGGAGTGGGAAAAGGTAAATCTAGATTCAGTTGTACAAGTCTCACTTCACTGCTTCCCTCCCCTTATATGGGGGGGAAATGCCAATTGTAACATCTTTTAACATTCCTTTTCTCTCTTTCTTGCTTTCCCCCTCTATTTCCCTGCTTTCCTTTTATCTTCTTTCCTCACTTTGTCTCACCCTTTATCCCTTTCCTCACTATTGTCCCTTGCTCTTACTTTCTCCTCTTTTTATCATTTATTATTTTCCTTTTTTCATTCCCTTTTTTCCTTTTCCTTCTTACTTTTTTTTTTTTTTTTGAAGTTCAGCATGACTTCAGATCAGTTCAGGACTCTCAAGCCCTCAGGAAACCGTGCCCAGTCCCCCCTTCCACTAATAATGCTTTACTGCATTTACTGCAGAGCACAAAATGTCCCAATTCAAAGGAAAAGGACAATTAATACTTCCCTCAATGTGATGGCATCCAATCTGATTTACATGGACATTTATCAAACTTGACAAAAGGAAGTATTTAATTCCTTGCCTCCAGGGAAGGGTGGAATAGTTGTGCTACACTTAGTTCAGAGCATGATCAAATAGAAAATTTAGCTTGTTGGAAAAGGGTCATTTCTCAGTATTCATTGCTTTTTATCTCTGGTGCTGAAAAAGTGCCTAAATTTGTGCTGCCCAGCTTATAAGAGAGTCCAAGACACCATATTATGGAGCAGATCATCTTGAGTGCCATCACATAACTCATATAGGACAACTGGGCATCACACTCAACCAGCCCAGGGTTTATAAAAGGTAGGTGCTGCTTGACTGACCTGACCTCGTCCTGTGACAAGATGACCCACTGAGTGGATGAGGGAAAAGCTGGGGATATTGTCTACCTGGACTTTAGTGAAGCCTTTGACTCTGTTTCCCATGACATTCTCCTGGAGTAACTGGTGCTCATGGTTTGGATGGGTGTACAGTTTGCTGGGTGAAAAACTAGCTGGATGGTCAGGCCAAGAGAGTGGGAAATGGAGTTGAAGCCACTTGGCAGCTGGTCAGTAGTGGTGTTCCCTGGGGTTCAGTATTGGGGCCAGTCCTGTTTAATTCTTTATCCATGATTTGGATGAGGGGATCGACGGCACTCAGTCAGTTTACCAAGCTGGGCAGGAGTTGTTGATCTAACGGAGGGTAGGAAGGCTCTGCAGAGGGATCTGGAAAGGCTGGATTGTTGGACCAAGGCTAGTGGGATGAGGTCCATCTAGACCAAGTTCTGGGTCTTACCCTTGGGTCACAACAACCCCCTGCAGCTCCAGGCTGGGGCAGAGGGACTGGAAAGTGCCCATCGGGAAAGGCCCTGGGGGTGCTGGTGACAGCGGCTGGACATGAGCCCAGGTGTGCCCAGGGGGGCAGGGGGCCAATGGCACCTGGCTTGGATCAGCAATAGTGTGGCAGCAGGACCAGGGCAGGGATTGTCCCCCTGTAATGGGCACTGGTGGAGCCACACCTCAAATCCTGTGTTTTGGGCCCCTCACTTCAAGAAGGACATTGAGGGGCTGGAGGTGTCCAGAGAAGGGAACGGAGCTGGGAGAGGATCTGGAGCACAAGTCCTATGAAGAGCAACTGAGGGAGCTGGGGATGCTTAACCTGAAGAAAACGAGGGTCAAGGGGGACCTTCTCACTCTCTACAACTCCCTGACAGGAGGCTGTAGCTGGGTGGGGATTGGTCTCTTCTCCCAGGTAACAAGAGACAGGACAAGAGGAAACAACCTCAAGTTGCACCAGGGGAGGTTTAGATTGGATATTAAGAAAAATTTCTTCACCAAAAGGGTTATCGAGCATTGGAACAGGCTTCCTGGGGGAGTGATTGGGTCATGGACCCTGGAGGACTTTTAAAAACCATGTGTAGGTGTGGCACTTACAGAGATGGTTTAGTTGCAGCCTTGGCAATGTGAGGTTAATGGCTGGATTGCAATGACCTTAAGGGTCTTTTCCAACCCTAATGATTCTATTCTATTAGAAAGGCATTAGAAAGGATGTATATTTGATAGTCCCATGCGCTGTTGGATGACCAGTAGATTTGCTGAGGGTGCTGAGGTCCACTACCCTTTAACGTCCTCATGCAGAAGAAGCCCACTGTAAGTGATGCAGTGCAGAAAATAGTGATGACAATTT
The DNA here is from genome assembly GCF_001604755.1 of Lepidothrix coronata. Taxonomy (NCBI): domain Eukaryota; kingdom Metazoa; phylum Chordata; class Aves; order Passeriformes; family Pipridae; genus Lepidothrix; species Lepidothrix coronata. Next base: position 1,198,588 of record NW_016690388.1, read on the forward strand.
GCTGTCCATCATTCACTTTGAAAGTTCTGAAGATGATCTACAACTGCCTTTCCTTGTTTGCATGTCAGAAAATCCTAGTAATTTCAATATGGTTGTTACTAATCACTGTAGTTAGTTCTTAATGGATATTTTTCCGTTCTTAAAGAGCTTTATTAGTCATCAACATGTTTTTCTTCCTAACATTCCATAGACACATGTGACTTTACTGATTTAACTTAAAGAAGTGGCAGAAAAATAACTCTTTTTCTTATATCCTGCTATGGGAATAAGCACAATTACGTGTGTGTGTAGGCAAGTCCACATGCACTTTCTTTTATTAAAGCTTTCTGAAAGGGTGTAAGCAGACAGAGTGCTACATTTCTGACCCTCCAGGGGTACAGAGCACCTTGTGAAATATTTATTTTCTGCAGCTGAAAAAATCTGTAGGATCAACCAAGTTAGAGATGGCAGTAGTAAAGATAATGAAATCTGGTCCTTGCTGATCACACTAAAAATGTTTTGGAGAAAGAAGGGAAAGGGAACACCTGAGCAAAAGCTGTGGCTGATTGTCCCAGTCACGTTTATGTTTCCCCTTGTGGTCTTCCTTAATAAGTCCTACTTAAATCCCTACAAAGGGGGCTCATTAAGTAAAGGTATTGTAACCATAACAAAGGATTTTAATACTTAATGGAGTTTAAATGTATTATGGTGGTGCGTTGTTTCACCCAGGTATTGTTGGATCATTTTTGCTCAACTGGAATATAACTTGAAGGACATTTACCAGATTTCTAGAACCAGTTTGGCTCCCTGGCATACTAAACTATCATTGCTCTGTTACAGATATATGGTCATATTTGGCTTTCAGACACATAAGAGCTAATTAGAACCAACTTTTAACGTGTAGGACTTGCCTCATGTAACTGAGGAGAGACTGTTTTTACCAAGCATTACAATGGCAGTGAGCCGTGGTCATGGCAGAGACATGAGTGGGGTCATTTTAAACTCCAGAAGCTGGTGTCAAAAGAAATCTTACTTTGCAAAGAGGGATTTGGGTCAGTATTGCTCCCATGTGAAGGCTCTGGTCATGTTTCCATCGCAGTTTCACCAGATGAGCTGTACCATCTACTATAATAGACATTTTCCCAGGGATTAAATGTGTTTACATTTGTGGTTAATTTGAAAGCACTATGAAGCCTTTTTATTTAATTAAATTAACATCTACTCTCTTTAGTGAAACATAATGTGTATTCTCCCTTTATAGTCATTCTTTACCTTAGGCAGTTTGGATAACGTTGTAAGGTTGTTAGGAAAGAGTTAGTCTCACATAGGATTGTGCTAGCTTTTGCAAAACGTGTTCTTTCACATCTTCTCAACTCTTGAGTTTGTTTGGTAGTGAATGAATAAAATGTGTCATCCTGTAGGCTAGAATACATCTAATTGACATCTATCATATTTCAAGGGGGGTCAATCAAATAAGTTATTTCCTTACACATTAAACATGTTGCTTAGTCTTTTAATTCCTTAAAACAAGGTAGGGGTACAAAGTAGAAAACTTATTTTTGTTTCATGCCCCCTATTTTTTCATTTTTCCCCTGTCAGAATATGTTGATGAAGTGCTCGCACTTCACCAAGGTGGTACACGGTGAGTTCAGAGACTAGAAGGAAAAAAAAAAAGGCTTTGTGTCTGTGCTGAGTCTGCACATGGCTGCACAGGGAACTGAGCAGATGTGTTCACTCCTCATACTTTCAAAGTTCATAACTGTCATGGGTTTTTGCAGGTTTGTTATCCTTTTTGTATTTTATGTCTTCCAGGTCCCTCCATATAAAATATAGTCTTGCAATATGGATTTGCTCTCACCATTTCACTTCATCTCAGTCAGAGCAGATGGAGTTGCCCATTTCCTTGAATGAATAAAACAACATTAATCTATGCTTCACACAGTGGTTCATTAAGAACACCTCTGTGCAGTATCAAGGGAGAAACCAACTGTAGGAATCAAAACTTAGAGAACCTCTTTTTATTTTCTTCCCCTGTAATATAGGACTTAGCAGGATAAATAACTGAAATCCAGGACTGAGTAACCAAGTGTAGGGGTATTTCCTAGGGATAGATAACTAGGAAAACATAATTAAAACTGTGGCCAAGCATAGTACAATTTATCTTAAAAAATTAAGGCTTGAAAATTGTTTTTATTTTCCACTTTGTCCAGTGCTCAAGTGGCTGTAATACGGATTGAAGGGTTAGCGTGTTCTGAAGTAAACCAGTTTTCCTTTAAATTTGCCACAGTGAAAGGTTTCAAAAATCTCTTGCCAACTCTTAAAACATCACGATGGCTATTTCTTAAAAAATGGCTGAGGTCATTGCTATTCTGAATGAGTACAGGATAGTGGTATGGCAAATTTCAGAACTGACGCAACTTCATTTTGGTATGTGTAATGAATGGGATTTTTAGATAATACATTTCCTGTACTATTAGGTAAGTCCTGCTCGGAACTGGATGAATATAATCTCAAGGATTTGCTGCCCTTTCCAGACTTCCTTCTCTTCTTCCTCCTCTGCCACTGCCACTGCCCCTGCCTCTTGCCAGGCTGTCAATCAAAAAAAGAAAAAATCCCCGCTTTTCTTCACCTGTATGTTCACCATTTGTTGCCACTTCTCTTTTCTGCATGGAATTTGCAGGCAGAAGATAATAAGGGATATTTCGTTGTGGCATTGTTTAAGTTTGAGGAGAAAGAACAAGTGTGACTTGTCAGTTAATGAAGGCACTGTTTATTCCAAGCTGTAGTCACATTATTTAAGAGAAGCAATTATTTTGCTGCAGACTTCCTTTCCACTCAGCTGCATGGGCCAAATTCTACTTCCATGCTCCAACTAATTATATGAACTAAACACAAAGCTTCTCTCCAAGGAGTTACAGGGATAACATCTTTTATCCAAAAAGAGATATCAGGAGAAACATGTACAAAACTAGCGCAGAATTATCTGACACTACCTATTTTATTATTTATGGAAAATGCTGACCTGCTCAAGTTCATCTTTCCACGAAAAGATGTCCATAGTTGTGAGGAAATATGAGTCAGGAACAAATTCTCAGAAATTGAAAGGAGAATAAAAAGGGATTGGAAGAATGAGACACTTCACATGGTTCCTACCAGACAGATGATGCAGGCTTACGATGTTGATCTGAAGTAGGCAAAGCAGGGGTCTTCTGGATCTTGCAGTCTCAGTTTGAAAGTCATGACTGGTGAGCAAAGCAGTTCTCAAAACATATTGGAGCAGTTTCAAGCTCTATCTTATTGAAACCTGGGAGAACAAAACGAATCAAAAAGGAAAGGTGAGAAGGAAGATTGATATTTGCCTGCTATGCAAATATCTCTCAGTAAGGGTTTAAACCTGTAGATATGTGTGTGAGACTGTGTGTGTGTGGTCTCTGTCCAACTAAACTTTATTGATTCCCATTTCTTTAATCTTCCAAATCACCTTCTGAGGTCAAGTCTCTTTTCTAGGAGTGAATGAAGCTCCACCTCAAACACAGTGTGTGTCAGGATAGACAGAAGTGCACTTCCTTTCCATCTGAGAGGTTTCTGGAGATGCCTTTGAGCAACTGTTTGCTAAACTTGACCTACTGCAATTAACTCTGCCTGTTATTGACCCTAAATGTTCTTTGTACTGGAATGAGCAAATCGTTAGGGAACTCATTTATCCGCACTGTATTAAAACACTGCTAAAGACAGAAGAACCGTTTTGCACCTCTGGTGTTCAGCAGGGTTCAGATAAATTGTCCTCATAGTTGGTTGGCTTTTTTTCTGTTTTAATCTTTCTCTGGAAATACTCTCAAAACAAAAGAGCCAAGTTAACACCTTTTCCCATCTCTGAAAGAGTGAACAGAAAGACTTCAATAATTTCAGTTCTGCTTCTCAAACTCAGGAACTGGAGACCTCAGAGCTTAGAGAATATTTGCTGTGATCCTGCTCTTTGTTTTATTCTGTATCTTTGTTTTGTACCTAAAAGTTACAAGCAATTCAGTACATTCTACTCAAGCTGAAGGTTTGATTTCACTCTGATCTCTTCTGCTTCCCCCTCACATCTTTTAAAACTCATATGTAGAAAGAAATAAAAAGAAGAGATTAAGAAGTTGCCTGAGATGAGTTAAAGTCCATGAATATTTCTTTCAGGATTGTAAAATATGCTCATTTGCATATTGAAATCTGTGGACACTAACTAGTTGCAAAGTGAAATTACTAAACAGATATTTTGATATAGTCTATGCTTCCAAAAGCTGGAGATGCACTGTTCTAAAGAAACCTTTTGTTACTTACAGAACCTTATTTTTTAGTATAATGTAATAACCAATATTAACACACAATGCACCTGGAAATTCTTAGTTCTGCTATATAAATTGCTAAAATTACTGTAAGAGGAAAGTAAAGAGGTGGAAAGTAAAGACCTAAGATGTCACAGAGGAAAAGATCAGCTTGGTATTAAATTGCAATGTGATTGTTAATTATTTTCATACCTGGATGAATAAGAAGTTCTTGTGCAGAAGTGACACAGATCATAATAAAGGCTGTTGTGAAAATGGTATATCAGAGAAATGGGAAATATTTTATACTTAGTCTGGCATGAGACAGGTTAAAAGGTATACACAATTAGCTGTAGTACCTCCAGAAGAATCAGTCCACAGAGAAATGTTACTTCAATTAGCACATGTTGAAACTTACTGGATTATGTTTTCCAAATACTCAAAACTTCATGTTGAAGCACTTCAGAAAATTTTACAAATAGCACATCAATTTCCTGTACATCAATTGCAGGCATGAGTATATGATCAAGTACAAGGGTGAATCAAAGGTTGGATCAGGGAGAATAAACAATAATGTGTAGATAATCTCAGCTGAGTAATTAAAATAATTGTAAATATGTGCGCAAATTACAAAAATTAATTTTTAAAAAGCTTTGAAATATGTTTTTTCCTTCCATTTCAAGCATATAAAAGCCTATCTATTGTAGATACACGTGAAACTCAAGAGCAGAATAAAATAACACACTTCTTTCAGGCTAGGCTATTTTTGGCTATTTTTTAGAAGAATTTTACTTACATTGGTCTTTAATTAGTTTTATTTTGGGCCCTAACATAGCTAGAAGCAACAGTTGTGTGTTATACTGGGATGCTGGGAAATTCCCTCTTCCAAAAGATATAAAGTTTGCTTATCTAACCCTGGAGGGCTTCAATTTATCAAACTTCAAGACGGTTAACTGTTTATATATATTTATATATTTGTACATGTTGGTACAAAAACTGTGGCCTGTGACAGAACCTTGCCCAAGCTGAGCCTCCTGCAAAAATATCAGATTTTTTTGTGGTTTCCATCTCCTATATTAAAAAGATGGATTAGTGTGTTGGAAGCAAATTATGTGGCTGAAATTAAATTAGTATATCTATTGCAACACTTTCAAAATAAAGGAGAAAATTTTCAGAATGGTTTCTGAAGAATGAAAAAAAAAGTTGGCATATGAAAGGATCACAGAGGCACTATAGATAATAGGTTACATATTGAAAATAAGTCAATAATAATTTAATCTCAAAAAGGTCAGAAGTCCTCCTAGGTTGTGTGAACCAGTGTGTTACATTTCCTACTCTGGTTTTACAGAGGCTGAGAAAGTCAGGAGGACAGCAGCAAAAATGATTGGAGGTTTAGAAAAAAGGTAATGTAATGTTGAATTAATTTTGGATAAATAGTCCCCAGGAAAAAGAATTAGGCAGCTCATCTAAATATGTACAAAGGTTGCTATAAAGGCAAAGGGAATAACTTCTTTTCTTGTGTCTGTGCTGGACAGGACTAAAAGTAACAGGTCAAACTGGAGAGGGGAGTGTCTAAACTGGATATTAGGAAAAATCTTTCCAGTATTAAGAAGAGTTGCTTGTGGAGTTTACAGACCATGAGAAGAGACTGGAGATGCCTCAGTCAAGGTTAAGTGCCTTGGTCCTATCTTGGGCAGTAGAACAGACTACATAACCCTCTGAGGCTTCTTCCAGAATTTCTTCTGTATGATTTTACTAACATTTTGATGTGTAATCCTCTGACAATTTTTCTATAAAATGCTTTACAGTGCATTGGTCTCAGGTAGTGACAGGGGCTTATGGAGAGTCACTTTTATGACCTTCTTTTAATATGCCAGAGCTGCAAATTTCTATGCACAGACCTGTTGTATTTTCTTTACAGAAGGGTTCCATGTACTTGAAGTCAGTATAGAGTGGGTTTAATATATGGGCTTATTCAGAGCACAAGAACAGGAAGAAAATTCAGTTAAGATGATGTCTTAATAATAAAACTTTGGCTAAAGTGTAGTCAGATAGTCTATAGCTAGAATACAGTGTTCCAGTTCATCTGACCATATGTAAATGCTTCCATTGGCTTCACCAATGTTCCCTAAGCTTCAGGTGAGTTCAGCTTTGTGATTTGACTGTCTGCAAACACATCTTCATGCTTTCATGATTTTGTTAACTCTCGGGAATTTGATAACATGCTCCTTTTTTCTTGCCTGTGGGACATGAATATTGTTCCTAAAGTTCGAGACATTGTCATGCCTGCTTTTGGCCCCAGTGAGACTCATGGTTACGAGTTTCCTTGAGCTGGAATGACATAAAAACATAAATGAGAAATATTACCATTTTATTTAATGGAAAACATCCAAAAGTGCTCCTTTGGGAGAAAGCATTGAAATGACTAATTATGGCTAATAATTTTCTGGAATTGAAAAATAAGTGTGTATGTCTCTTGTAACTATGGGAGGAAGGACAAATGCTAAAACCTCTTCTGTCCTAATGTTTTTAGTGTGAGAATGTCCTTCTGGTATCATGTGAGAATGTCCTTCTGGTATCATATCTTAACAAAGTCCCACATTATTTTCAGATCAAGAGTTACAAGCACAGATAGCCTGCATAACTGAGATCCAGAATGTAAAATTCTGAATCAATGAGAGTGCCCAGATCTGCCTGCTGGAATGTTTTAAATGCAGTCGATAATAGGAAATGCTGGAGCAAGACAGAGCTCAGACAGACAGAGTTACTCGGTGTACATCATACCTGCTAAATTCTTCACAAGTGTCATGTGAAGACCCTGTTCTTCTGCCTATAAGCACATGTATTTCTTTACTTCTTTGAAAGCCACACTGGGTTTTTCTACATGGTATTTTCCAGGCTGATGAGAGTCTTCCTGGGCCACTCTGTGAGCCACCATGAAGCTTCCATTAGCTCAGCTGGGAGAGAAGTGTTATTATCTTTGGCACAGCAACATTAGCTCGGGCTCAGCACCAACCACATTCTGGTCACTGCCTCTGGTCTAGGCAGCTCAGAGAGCAAGGAGGCTGGGCTGGCAGCTGGTCAAGGCACATGCAATCCTTGCTCTTGCCTGGAAGGACACTGGGAATAAAAAAAGAAGAATGCTCAAAGACTTAAAGAAGTGATTGAGTACAAATAACACTTGCTGTGAAAAGGCACAGGAGGTGAATGCCTGGTTTCACAGTCTGAGTAATAGTTTACTGAGGTGTACGTAAAAGATAGGGTGGATCTGTGTAACTACAAGCTTACCTTTCAGATCTTGTCCTCCTTCACTTGAGAAGATTTCCCCAGCGAGGGAAAGATCTGAGTTCAGTACAAAAGCAATTGTTCATTGTGTGGTTTCTGTATTGTCTGTTGGCATGGACCAGAGCCAAGCTTCCTCAGGTTTGCTGGGCAACCAACCACTATTCTATTGTGCTTTCACCAGTCAAGGAGGATTTTCATAACCCTTGGTGTGCTAGATAACAATGTGTGAAATCCGATTTTAATCTGTCTCTATAAACATACTAACGTACCTCTAGCTGCCCTCAGGGCGTTAATGCCTGAGGTAATGTCTGGATTTGGTGCTCCTCCCCTCCACTGCTCCCTGCTTCCTCTTTCATGTGAAAGCTTCTTGGCTCAGAGAGTCTAGTCCCTCATCCTTGTGAGATTTTTGCTCGTGTGCAATTTCTTTTTGCTCGCGCTCAGGGAATGCCACCGATGCACCTGCAGAAGGAGCAGAGGGATGTTTTTCTGATGTGAGTTTGTGGCCCCATGACAGCACCTCTTCCAGAGAAGAAGCCTTTAGGGTACCTGGTAATATTGCAGTATGCTAAGCACCAGTGCTCTACCTGATGACTAAAGCTGATTTGGAATCAGTCATAAGAGGGTTGGTCACCCCTCTGAAAAATGGTACAAACAAGCTGATTCATAGGTCAGATCAGAGTCAGATGTTTGGCAAAGCTAATCGCAGAGTGGAAAAAAGAGCAAGGTTCACCATCATAGGTCTAATAAGTCTTCAAAGTAGTACCCATTGGTAAATACTGGCTTTTGAAAAGCCCGCTCCAAGGACAGTAGTACAACTGGATGTGGTGCTACCAACCCTCTGTTGAATCCCATGAAGAGTAAGAAACAGAAAAGTTGCCTAACTTGCCAACACATCTTATTTCAGCTGAAATACATTCCAGGCCATTTTTTGTCACTTGTTGCACTCAAAGAGAAGTACACAGACATATTAGCTCCACTTGCAGATGATGAAAGAAATGGATCTCTAATTCTGGTGATTTTGTACTATGAATTTCCTTTTTTGGTCAACATGCAGGTGGTATGGCTTTGTTACACTACCTGGCTTGCAAGCCTGGATCTTAATTACTACTGTACCAGCACAAGCATCAGGGTCTGTAAATCTACAAGGTGGTGACTGAAACTTGGGCACATCATACTAATTAAGAACTCACTCTTCTTGTAGGGAGAGGTTAGATTGTTTCTAATGAATCTAGTTAGTCCTTCTGTCGTAACAAACAGTGCCCAGTCTTGCACATGTATGATGTAACACCTTATCATCACCCTCTCATTAATGTATGAAAATCACAGAATGTAGAAAGGTTTATCGGGCTCCTGTTGTGTAACTCAGCGCTGATGTGTGTTCCATCATCATTCCTCAGGGAGAGCAGCAGACAGGAGCTGCTATTGAGATAGTTGAATTTGGGCCATCTCTCCAGACAAAAAGTCTCCTCTGTTTCACATCAGGTGCAGTATAAAAGTTTGACTCTTTCAATGAATAACTTGGTGTTAGAAAAGTAATCTGCTAAGTGCAGCTGATAAGAACCAAGAGTTAGATGTTGCTCCTAACCCACAATAAAAGGCCTCAAAACTGCATTTTGAGCCATGGAGGGGTTCAAATTGGCTTCAAGAGTAACAATACAGCAAAGATAATTAATTAGGCATCTTTAAGTCCTCTGTGGTAATGTTTTCTGCTTGACTACAATTAAGAAAGCTACAAATTTGCCTACATGTATAACTGAAAGGGATGGTACTTGAAGAGTTACCATACACAAAGAAATAGCTTTTGCAGCTGATGAAGGCTCTCATCTCTTTCTCATTGAAGTCTGCAGAATTCCCCCTTGATTTTCGTGGGAGCAAAATTTGGCTCTAACTACTAAAGCAAGACAGACATTTAAGAACCACAATATCACTTGGTGTAAGACACACTTTATTATAATAATTATTGTGTTGCTTAATGGCAAATGAATAGTATGGACTCTTACAAAATGTGTTTTTCTTTGCAAATGTTTATATTGTCATCCGGAAAAAGGGGTTGCAAGAAAGATCTTTTCTACAACTGTTAGAATTTCTTAGACTTAGCAGTACATTATTGTGCAGCACCAGTGTATAAAACTGAGCATAGTTGTATGCATTGTAAAGCAATATACATACTGTTTGTAAATTTAATTGTGCGATAGCAAAAGACATTTAATGCTGCCACTTTCATCACACCTTGTTTCCAATAAGACCAAAAAGGTAAAGCAATATCAATTTCATTTATAACCATTCGGGATGTTTCACATAAAGGAAGCAGATCTTCAGAGTGGAAATTCCTGAACCAGAACTCCTTAGCTGGTGTCTACAAGGGCTCTATAAATAGTCTTTGACAACTCCATGCTGGGGGGTGACCTGCAACACAAGGTGAGAGCAAGACAGTATGAAGAAAAGAACAACACAGCAGGAGATGGGCCTAGGAGCAGATTAATCTGTTCCACTTTTCAAGCAATTAGTAGCAACTAGAAATGTAGTTTCTAGTTTCACCTAGAAGGTACTTTGATCCAGCATGTGACATTGCACTGCTGGTGATTTCATCTGACCATCTGCAGAAGTTCCACTGATTTGTGGAATTGCTGTTTCTTGTTTAAGAATTTAACAACTGCTGAGTGAGACAAACACCTGAGGCTGCAGGTGTTATGCAGGGAAAGTGTATCTTAATGAAATTTTCAGAGATATCATGGGCTTTCTTATGAACTCGTGTGAAGTGAGATGCCCTCACTGAAGAATGGGAGCACATATTGCTGAGTTCAGAGCAGTTCCTTTTCACTAAAACCTATACAATAGCTCTACTTAAGTAAATATTTGAGAAGTCAAAAAAACTTTATTTGCCCACATAATTTAATCTGTGAACATCCACATCAGTAAGTATAAAGACTGATGTAGTCTCTGTGCCGAACCCGTGTTATCGGATCTGAGAAAAGGGGGAGATCCTTTGCTCTTTGATTTTGAGGCACATGGAAAATGGCATTCGAGAAGTGCAGGAGCTGCCTCGAGCTCTTTGGAAGCAGGTGTGCCTGCAACTAGTGCCTGCTCCCTGTGAAGTTAAGGACCTGCCAGACAGGGAATGTCTCTGGAGACTGTCCACTCTCTCTCAGGGGAAATAAGGTGATTTTGAGGAAATAAAGTTCTCATTAAAAAAAAAAAAAACCCAAACCCCACAAATCCAGGTCTAACCACACAACAGAAATAAAAATATCAATGTATACAACTCTGCTTTCAAATAAGAAGCAAAGTTAATCAATAAGCAAGTTCTATGTGACTGAGAAGCAGGAAGAGAGCACCCTCTGGAATGATTTTCTGATCTGGTAGATATGTAAGATACTACCTATCTTGTGGTATGTTAAACATGGAGCAGAGCCACGGCTTTTCCTTCTCCTATCCATGGTTATGACTACCAAGAAGGCATGTCTGAAAGAATTACACTGATGGTACAGGAAAGAGTTACACTGATGGTATAGCCAAATCTTGTGGGTGATGTGTTGTCAAGCATGGTCCCTAAGCTGGGGATGAGAAGCAAAATCTTCTTCTCCGGTTTTATGTATGTATTAAGAATCCAGAAGGTGACGCACATTTTTCAAACCAGAAAGAATTTTGATGGAGGAAGCATGACATTCTGGCATGAGCAGAGCAACTAACCCGCTTCCCAACATCATAGCACAGGAGGATTGAGTCTGGAGAAGCTTGGGCAAATTTTCTGAAGGGAGAAGGAGAAAAAAATACTCTAGAGGTGAGGCAGAGCCAAATTACAGGGCCACGACAGCAAGGTAGAGGAAAGCCTACAGGAAAAGCCCACAGGAAAGCCTAGCACATAGAGGACAGACTGCAAAACCCTTTATTGAGCAGAGCTACATCTACTAGGACCACATACCCAGGAACTCTGCCAGTAGGGTGGAGGGCTTCCAAAGCACTCAGACTTTCAGTATTTGGAGGCTGGACAGGTTTGCTGTCATCCTCATCTGGATTATAGAGAGAAGATAAACAGGCCACTGTGGTTCTACCAGTGCTCTCCCTGCTGGAGTCCAGCTGATTAAGTAGGAAGCAACAGCTACACTTGGAGACTCCACAGGTGTACTCAGAGGTCAATGGAAGTTGAGGATCAATCTGCACCACATATTGGTGTCAGGGTTTTTACAGTAAGCTCACAAACGAAAAGTAGCAGGGGATTGGCAGACATACAGGTACCTCTAACCACAGGGTTTGCAACATGGTACTGACATTGGGGGCTGGATTTTCTTGTAAAATAGATGTTGGATTGGATGGGGGTGGGAGAATGCCATATGAAAAGTGGGCCAGCCTGTTGTGATTGAGAAGCATAGATTGTTGAGATGCACAGACACTGACTCTAAGGTAAGATGGCATTGTTACAATAGTCAGACTAATCTGGGGACCCTTCTGACATACAGCAAACAGGAATTGTTTAAGACTGCTGCAGAGGTGAGAGTGCTGAATGGCAGGATGTTCTCTTGATGAGCAGTCACTCACAGGCAGTCCTGCCAGTATGTGGCAACTGAGACTTTGATAATGATCACAGCAAAATGGACTGGCAGTGCCCAGCTGCCATACCTCTGATCTGTGAGGAGCACTTGGAGCTCTCCTGGACTGCAGCAGGCTGTGCCAGAACCTCCCTCGGTGTGGGGATGCCTCTTGGAGCTCACAAAAACCCTCAGGCGTGTGATACTCAAAGAACTGTTGCTGCCACGATGTCCAGGCTGATACCCTCCACCTTCCCATCTCCATGGTCCTCAGGGTGAAAGCCTTGCCTGTTGGGAAACACAAAGGGATTTAATATGAGTATTTCACTGAACCCGGGGGAGTTTCTGTTAGGTACCTTTACACACACAGAAATAAGTTTACACATTGTTTTACCTGTGTGCCCGTGAACTGATTACAGTATAAATGTTACTATCTCAAGTCATTGTTACAATTGTAGTGAACCCTATTGAATCCCTTTGTAAATGTTAAAGTACTCAGTGATTAAGTGCTGCTAAATAAACCCTTCTGTACCCTTATCTTTGCATCCATATTTTTTGCACTCTTTTGTATTCCCAGCTTCCATGTAAATCATTCCTAATTACTTCTAATTTGATCTTTCCTTGTATACTTTAACCTGTGTAGTGAGTAATAGAGTGAACCTTGCTATCTAACTCTGTAAAGTCACATTCTCACAAATTAATATTATACTCTGCTTTTGCCAATACCTTCAACTGTGTTTCTTTAAGAGGCCAATTCTAGCAGAGGAGGCCAGAAACAGCCACTATGTCTGGGCCAGAGGATAAAAACTATGCTGATAAATCAGGTGTTTCACACAGGAGACAGGAGAATGATGAATGGTTGACAGAAAGGATCTCCTATTGCTCAGTTTACCAAGAAGAATGATATGGAAAGACTTGTTAACAGATTATAGGCACCTGAATGGAAAGGAGATATTTGCTAATAGAGGGAACATGCTCCTGAAGACAGCATTTTATTCTGATGAAACTGAATATGACTGAAGCCTGGAAATTGAGTGTGAAATTTATAAACAGTGTATCAGAGACATCTATGGATGGAATTGTGTAAATCATTGGATAACAATCAGTCAAAAATCCTTACAAAGAGAGAGAGGGATGGATATTGCTTTCCCATTCCTCATTTCATGTGGTGATTTGAAATACCAATATTATAGCATTTCTTATTTTATCAGCCTCTGAAGATAAATGCAAAGAAGTGGAATATGCTTGCTAAACTTGTCTAAAGATTTACATTCTTATTAATGTCACATATGTAGTGCCAGTAAAGGGAAGAGAATGCCTTTTCCAGATATGTTTCCTTCAGTACACCCCCTGTAGGAAATGTAAGTCTCTACTCCAAAAAATATTATAATTTATAGAAGAGGCTGATTGCTTTACAGTATGAAACTGAAAGCTACATTTCATTAAAATAAGTTGGCTGTTCTGGGAACAGGACTGCTACAGTGATAAATCACAAAAAGCTGTGGTAACATCGCTCTGCTCTTACAGCTGTTGTGTTTTAAAGTGTTTACTGGTAACATCAGCCAGTGATTAAAACAGAGGCTTAAAGATGCCACAGTTTTTACTAATCTGATTGTTTACCTGAAATTTTTGGTAAGTCAGAACTATTTCAAACTGCTTGCATTCTGTACCAGGGGGGAGTATATCCGTAGGTGAGGTGTGAAAGGCTTTTCCATCAGAGTAACATTTATTAATCTTAAGCCTTGTCCAAGTAGAATCAAGATATATTCCTATGTTCCACATCTTATCACAGACTAGCGAGAGATCATATGAAACACAATGAAAAATTGCCTTGCTTCTTAGAATAAGATCCGATCATATACTTCTATTCTTCATCAAGTGTTCTCCTTGTCTGAAGAGCCTTGTGAACTTGAATGGCAAAGCCATTTTTTATTTTTTTTTTCACATGAATGCATTTTAGGAACACTTGACCACCTGCATAGACCTGATTGCAGTGCTGGGATCTTGGTTCAGCTACTTGTATTTACATTTTTACCAAAATGAAGCTCCATTATTTCACAGTCCGGAGTTTTCAAGCTCCTGTCAAGTATAGAGTCAGCTAATAGGTATATCACCCCGTAATCACTTAAGACCATTTACAACACTTAGTTAAAGAAAAAAAGCTTTTCAGGGAGAGAGAAAAGAAATATTTGCCTATAAAAGTTCTGAGGAATTATCATCTTATCATCTTATCACAAACAAATAGTAGTTTTCCCCTTGAGAATCTAAATTGATTATGCTGACACATGAAATTGAGGATTGTGACTGTTTGTGTTGTCCTATATAGAGAGGATTATATATTGTATATTACATAGAATTCTATTACATATTTCTTTGTCCCATAGGTGGTTAAACCAGAAGAAAGGACCAGAGGTATTTTTCTGGTAGTTAATCTGTGCCAATCAATCTGTTGATCTTTCAATCTGTATATTTCTTGTTCCACAGCAATAAGCAAAATTACTGGGCCAAATTGTGGCTTATATAGATGACAGGTATTACATACCAAGTCTAATAGAAAGGAAAAAAATATACAGATTAAAAGTAATGCCATAGTAATTAAACCTAAGAAACACACAAATAAATACTACACAATCCCTTCCCTTTGATCCAATACTGATTCAAATTGCCTTCCTATGCGAGACTGTACTTGTCCCAAACAAACAAATTCCATGCCATGTGCAACAAACATGTAGAAGAAAATCTACCTCAACTGGAGGAAACTGAGAATATGCTGAAGGTTGTTTCGCTAAATAAATAATGCCTATTAACATCAAAGGAAAAAGCAAATTACTAGGTAATTTTAAAACAATCCTTACACCTTACCTTAAATTAGTTTGTGTAATTTTAGCAAGGAAAGCAAGCAGCACCTTTACAAAAGGTGTTTAGTGCACAACTAAATACAAAGACATGATTTAAAGTAGCTTTTTAAGACATCTGATAATATATCAGAAAAATTTTGTTTTTGGTGCATCTGGGCCTATTTTTATTGTTTTGTAAGTAGAAATAAATCCTAGTGGCTCTTCAACCATGGAGGGTTCTCTTTGGCTTTATCATAGTAAGAATGATAAGACCTTTATAGGTATAGATACATTCCCTGAAGTGGCTTCATCGTGTATTTCTACTAATGTTACACAAGAATATTTTTGCATCTAAGTTTTTTACGAAATACAGGAGTTTAGTGGGATCATGGCCGAATTACAAGTTTAGCACCCTTGATCTCTCTATTATCTTCATCTTCCTACAAGTTGTCCATCTCCCTGTCTTCTCTTTCATTTTACCTCTGAGCTATTCTCAAGATCCACTGGAATTTAAATGTGGAAAAAAATGGTACCTCGTTACAATGGCTGAGTGCATCCAAGGAAACCTAATGAGCTTTCCTTACCCCAAAGATATGCAACAAAGGAACTTGGAAATTGCTATGCGGTCAAGATTTCTAACCGGGAGCTTTTGAAACGCTAAGCAAACAAATGCAATATCTGATGTAAGAGCTGATGTTGCATCACAAGTCATTGGGAAGCTATTCAGTGCCTCTTTTTCCCACTGTATATACTGTTGGAAGTGTGATGTTTACTTTTGCACCTTCATGCATGCAGGCACACATAAGCTGAACCCTTTTTTATTATCTTAATATTTCTGCCTTTCGCAGTATGATTGAAAATTTCCTGGAAGGATAAATCCAGAGTTAGGGAGGAGCCTTTTGTGGGTTCCAAAAATTTCAGTTTACATTTGGTTGATTCATAATTGTGGAACAGGCATTTTTCAGCCCACAGTTTGAATAGTATAGGAGGTTTGGGGTTTTGTTTTTAGCAGGGGGATTGGAATCATGTCAAAACCCTTCTGTGCTACATTCAGTAGCACGAAGCATGCCCTGCTGTGGTGTTTCACATCCCTGACCAGGCAGAGTCCAGACTCTGTGGCTACATGAAAAACAGCCCCTCCACTTCTTTCTGTGTGTGTGCTGCTGAGTGCTGACAAGTCTTGGGCAGTGGGGATGACACTCCGATTCCATCTCGGTGTGTGAGTGGAAGAGTGATGAGAGAAGTAGGCTGAGCTGGCACTTGTGCTCAGAAACCTCTGAAGAGTTTAGTAGTGCCACCTGCCTATCTCACCTCAACGAGCTGAGAGGCAGGAATCACAATTTTGCAGATATATCTTCTGAGAAACAAACACCTCTTTGCTGTGGGTTGCCCAGAGAGAAGAGAACAGCTGTTTGAAGGTGCTGAGAAGTATGGAATGGTAGAAGGAGTCCCAGAAGAGCCAGGTTAGTAGGGAAAGGCCAGATGAGGTTTTCAGAAGCACTTAATAAATTGTGAAGCCATGTAATAAATATTATTTAGTGCATGGTTCTGCAGTTTATCTTAGGATTCTAAGCTTGCCATGAGGATAACACCATCCATATATTTATGCATATGCTCTATATAGTATTTACACAGAAACATAAAACTCTTCTGTAAATAGGACCCTATTTATAGACATATATCCCACTATGTTTTGAAATACTCCTGGCTTTTTTTAGTGTTAATTTGGTATTATATTTATTAGCATAAAGATAACAGTGGAATGAATAGATGCATTGGAATAGCTTCATCTTTGGCTGTTTACAACGTTTGTACACTTGTATAAACCAACTGGTATCAAGTTTAAAAGGAATCATATCAATGACTGAGAAAAATCAAAACAGATGCTCATTACATTTGTCTAAGATAAAATTAACTGAACCTGTCACATTTTGTGGGTAATTCTTCTAACATCTGCAGAACAAAGCAAAGACACTTAATTCACTACAGCCTTTAGTTTATAGGGTAGATATGACCTCTCAGGGTTATTGTGTTTGTGTTTGAAAAGCTTAGAGTTAAGTTTGAAAACAATAAAGCTGGAAATGTTTATTTTTGTGGCCTGAAATAATCATCCTTCCTGAGTTTCAGTTATTCTAATTTAAGGTTTACACTTGGATGGAATAACCAGACTCAGCACAAATAATTCCTATGCAGCCGGATGGGGGAAAGGGAACTCATGAAGGGTAATAATGAATTTAACTGTTACCTCCTGATAGAGGTAACAGATAGAGGTAACAGTTCTCCAGATTCCTGGAGAGGAATCTCTGTCTTAAACTGATCTGTCTCAGAAGTAAGACATGCCCATGTGTCTGCAGAGAAGGCATCTATTTTCATTGCTGTACAGTTTGACTTGATTGGAGAAATTGATATTTGCCATACAAGATAAAGGTGTGCTGACAGGGCCGTAACAATGCCCTCTCTTAGTTATTCTTGATGCCTCAAATTTTTTAAGCAATAGAATAGCTGAAGTGTTTATCCCTTATTAGGTATCTAAGCATTGTCTGCCTCCTCCACACCAAATCTGGGGTACTACCACTGTGGCTGGTGATGTTTCTCATCATGATGAAAGCCAAAGACATCCAGGGATGTATTAGCAGGAGTATTTCCAGAGGGCCAACAGAAGTGATTCTTCCTTTCTGCCTTGCCCCTGTGGGGCAGCTCCGGAAGCATCAGGTCCTGTTGTGGGCTTCTCATGCAAAAAAAATGTTGATATATTGCAATTAGTCCATGGAGCACAAGATGTGTGAAAGTTTTAAAACTCAGTTAGGCAAGTCCCTGAGCAACCGAATCTAGCTTCAAAACGGGCCCTGGTCTGAACAGGAGGTTATTCTTGAGACTTTCAGAGGTCCCTTCCAACCTCAACTATCCTGGTATGCTATGAAAGTGTCCCTGGGTTACTGCCACATAGTCCTTTGGGAATTTCCCATCCTCCTCTTCTTTATCTTCACATTTTCCAAATTTGGAATCTTTCTCTCCTCCCTCTCTCACAATTAAAACAACCTCACATTTGGAAAGTGCAAGCACAAGTCAAGAGATTAGAAATCAGGTGTTTCGTGCACCATTCACATCCTAGAAATGGGAGCTGTATGCATGACTTTATTCACAAATTTCTGGCTCTTCATAGATTGTTACTACATCAACATTTTACCCAATTCCACACTCTATATAGTTTTTTAATATTTAAAAAAACATTTTTAAAATCATTTTTTTATCTTTCAAAAGTGGACCAGATCATGCTTTGTTGTTCTGAGCGATGGAAAGAGGTGGCTGTAAAGGATATACTCAAACCAAGACTTCTTCGTGAGGACTTCATATCCTTGAGGAAAAGCCATAGAGGGTCAGAAGAGAGGTGGCTCTGATCAGGATTATCTTGTGAGTCAGTCTGTGGAGCTAGTCAAGTAAGCTGCACAAGTAAAACAGTCAGACCAGTGAACTTGCAATTCCCATGTGCACCTGGAAACTTGGGAAAGAATCCCACTCCCAGGCTGGTGAGGCAGTGCCTAATGGAGTTCCCTAAAGAGCTTTTGCTGTTGTTGTCAACTGTATTTGTGGGAAATTCAAGAAATTATGTAAGTTTATGATGTGGTAGCTGATAATTTAACTTGCTGGTGGATCAGCTTGGCTAAACTCTTTTACTTTACTGGATCTCTCAGACTGTGTAGTACCACCCATGAGCAGAGGTTTTCAGGAGCAGGACCTACCCTTAAACCTTCAACACATTTGAAGATGAATAGGCCTTTAAGCACTTTTATTTTGAAAGAAATATGAGGGACTTTTTTAAAAAATTACTTTGCATAAAATGGATTCTTATTATGAAATCACCATAAGTAAAGTCATTCTATAAGTACAGCCTATGCAAGGTGTGGGATATTGTGCCATTTTTATGGCAGTCTTAGTTTTAAGTAGAATGGTTGGGGTTTATTAGACACACAGGCCTTTAGGGCTCTTTTCTGGTAATTGGACACATAAGTTAAATCCATAAAAGTGCTTTCTTGGAATCACTGTGGCTAAAAGGGTGACACAATTTACTTTTGTGCTTGGCATGACTCCTTGAAGCAATATATACCATTTTATTTCAGGATGTGTAAACTACATATTATTGTCAACAGTAGAAACAATTATAACTAGACTTGCTTATTCATGCTAACCCATAATATTGTTATAGAATGATTTGAGGTTAAAGCTAAGAATACTAAGAAAGTACATTTTCTTTCAATAAATACTGCCACAAAAAATCTCTGCAGAGAGTCAATAGAAACATTTAACAGGGAAGGGCAAATTTATGCGTGCAATCAGAAATAATAGGTTTGTTATATACCATGATTTGAGAGGCAATGTAAGAATATTGGTAATTTATGAGAGAGGAAAGAACAAGTTCTGTTTACAAAGTTGTAGTTAGTCCTACCAATCAAAAGCTTTCACCGCAGCTTCTAGAGATACACATCAGACCTGACTTCTCCCAGTCAGAATGAACATAAGGAACAATTTTTCAAGAACGAGTGTGCCTTGTGTTTCTCTGAGGCCATGTGACTACAAGATCACATTTCCAGATAAAGCAAGGAGGATGTTACCTTTTCGAACAGCATTTTTGTAAACTCTGAACTGTACCTTGTAAATGGCAATGCTCAAGTTCATGTCACATCTACGTGCAAACAGCTCTTGACTTCTAACTAGTTGCAGCCCAGTTACACTCGTGCTTGGCCATTACTTACTTATTGTAAACAAGGTGATTTTTCTTTCCTAAGACATGTAAATAGAGACAGGCATCTGATTTAAATCAGTTTTCTAGAAGTTCATGGAGCCATTGCAAAGATGCTGAGTACTGCACTCTTAAAAATGATATCTGAAGTATTTCAGATTTAGACTATCCAATTTAAAAATGTCAGTCTAATTTAGAAATGAGCAGTAGGATCAGGAATTCAAGGAGGAAAGGAATCTAAAACATCATTTACATGGACCTATCAGAAAACGATGGATTATTATGTCTATCAAAAGACCAGAGCACTTTCACCTCCTTTTTGATACTCCCTTTCTCATATCAAGTATTGCTTCACAACTATTTGGAAACCTACAAGAAGTTATTCAAGTTCTAGTACAAGGTCGACTGTACCATAAATCAAATGATCTATGCTGAAATGGGCTATTTTCTCCTCAGGCAGCCTCAGAGAAAACAATGATTTAATGAGCAAGGGGAATAAATGACTCTTTTACTCTTTGGATGTGGTCTGTCACAGGTGCATTGTCAAAAGAATGGTGAGGGTGTGTATGCTTTTGCTCCCTGTGTCACACAGCTCCTGTGAGCATAAAGCTTGGGATTCTCAGATGGTCTTCTTTCACCGTGAATCAGCTCAATTTTTCTCTAGCAAAACTCATGGAAATATCAGTGCTTAAATTGCCAATCTCCATTCCCTAAAGTGGATACTAACACTGAACAAATCTCCCCAAGGCTCTCTGAGGCACAGTCAGACTGTTTCTCTGTTCAAGGGATATCTGTGAGTCAATAAAAACACAGCCTGGGCCTGTTGCCACTGCTGTGCCAGAGTGCTTTAATGAAAAGTCTTCTACCACTGCAAATAGAATGCTTTTCCAAGGCTCCTGGCAAACACCCAAAGCTGATTTGAAATATTAAAACACACACGTACAAGTGTCATCTGAAAGGAAGAAAACAGAAATGAGTCACGAAAGGAAGAAGAGCCCTTTAATTCACAATACCTAGGGTCAGAGTCAAGGCAGAAATAGAAAGTCGTAATATCATAGAATTATAGAATTGTTTAGGTTGGAAAAGACTTCTAAGACCATCGAGCCCAACCATTAACCTCACACTGCCAAGGCCACCACCAAACCATGTCCCCAAGTGCCACATCTACGCATCTTTTAAATCCCTTCAGGGGTGGTGTCACAACAGTGACAGCTGAGCAGCTGAGCAGCTGTTCCAGCGCTTAACAACCATTTGGTGAAGAAATTTTTCCTAATATCCAATCTAAACCTCCCCTGGCACAACTTGAGGCAGTCTCCTCTTGTCCTGTCATTTGCTACTTGGGAACAGAGAGTTACACCCACTTTGTTACAACCTCCTTTCAGGTAGTTGTAGAGAGCAATAAGGTCCCCTTGAAGCTCCTTTTCTCCAGGCTAAACAACCCCAGCTACCTCAGCCACTCCTCAGAGGACTTGTTCTCTCGACCCCTCCACAAGTCCATTGCTCTTTGGAAATGGAACAAACAAAGGAGGAATCAAAAAGCACCTGAGTCTGGTGTCAAAAGGCAAAGTCTGAAAGTTACAGGAGGAGCCAAAAGCTATGGGTGAAGACTTGAAGACCCAGCCAGTTAAGGAACAATGTGGGCTGCTCCAAAGTTTACCTGTGGTTAGGTTGTGGTTTCCAAAGCTCAAGTGGAAAAGAACTGTTCTTTGATCGTTGCAAATGTACCCTAGAGAGCGGGAGGTGAGGCCACACTCAGAGACCTCAAAGCAAGCCACAGTACAACATTCTCCTACTTTAAGGGCATGTGTTAATCCTGCAGTTGAGGTGAACTGCAGAATTTGAGGCCGAGTCGATGGTACAGTTGCCCTGTGCTTTTGTGCAGTATTTTGTTCAAGTATTTTCCTCTTATTCTCCAGTAAGGACCAGATATTGAAGAGAATGTGAATATCACCACAGTACTCCCCATCCAGCAACTCATGGAAAGGATCATGATGTCTTTAGGAGTTCATTTTGTTGGGTGATCGTGAATAATTTTCTTTCTTATCCTACAGGTACTCTACCTTGGCGGACTGACTACTGCTGTTTTTCAAAGACCTTGAGAAACAGAATGACAGGAAGTATTAGATGGGGTAATTTTCCTGTGATGAATTAGGGCAGGGCATTCATTTGTTCCTTTGAGAAATCTTTGACCTGGTTTTGTATCTTAGCTGTCCTTGATGGGAAACAAACTGAGACTTTGACAGGTGGCATAATACCCATACCTTAAGTTGCTTACCTACTTCTAGTAGGTTTAGTGATCATCTGGCTGCCTCGGACTCAAGAGAAACTTCAGTAACAAGCCATAAGGGGGGAAAAGCAGGGGTAAAAGTAGTATAGGTCAGCACTTTAGGCCATATTAGAAACTACGTGGTAATTTGGACTGCTGCATTTACAGCTAAGTTCTACCAGATGACACATACAGAATGAATCATAACATGCCTGAATCTGCACACCCTTCTGACTGCAGCAAGCTCAGGGCAAGAAGGGACAAAGGGATTAAGTCTCCTTCCTCAAGATGCCAAATCTGCTTTTGGGATCTGTTTTTTGCCACAGCTCACTCCAGTCCAGAAGTTCACTATCAATAGTTTTATACGTTTATGTATTACATATATTTTACACATGCACACACACACTGAAAGAAACAGTGCATACACACTAATTTCCATGGTTTCCAATGTGATTTGCATATATCAGATGTGTGACAAGTGTTAGAAGGAACATCAGCCATTTAACTGCAAGGGAGTGAGTTGCCATTGCTGCTGGTGAGAGCTGCCTCTTCCCTTCCCTTCCCAAAAGCTTATGGCAAAAAATGTTAGTGAGAAAGACAAAGCTCAGCAGATTTCTCAGTAGATTTTTCTGAAGTGACAAACTCTTTCACAGACTTCAGCTGTTCTTGAGCAACTGGCAGCGCTAAGCTATTAAATGAGAAATTACGCATGTTGGACCCAAAAATCTTTCAAAAACTCTTGTCTATCATGGTTTCCTAAGAGGAAAATGTACTTTTGCCATTGCTCCTGGAACAACAGAACGCACGCTGACTTTATCAGCTGGGTCTAGCTGCATGCAGAGCTCAGCAAAACTAAAACACGGTTCAGTCTAGAGCATCTTCCATGGAGTCGTCGTAAAATGTTACCAACAAAGTTCTTCCATGAGCAAACGCTTCCAGCATTCCTACAGTCTCATTCTACTTTTTTCTGTAGGTCTTGTTGAGACAGGAGGTGAAAATAAACACACCTCTAGTGGGTGAATTGGTCTTGGAAATTTGTAGTAGAATGTAAGAGATTTCCTTTTCTCTTTTTCCCTGCTTTCAGTGTTGTCTAGGCTTCTGTTGCATTTGTAGCAATGATTTTCTGCATAAGGAGAGGACACCAGTGTTCAGGAGTAACTTTATTTCAGAACAGAACAGCTACAGTACACACTTTAAATATTCTTTTGAAAGCACAAACTTCAGTCTTTGAGTTACACCCAACCCAAATGAGAGCCTGGAAACAATGAGGCTTGTTCTCTTCAGCTGAAAAAGAGCACTGGGGTGAAAAGCTGAAGTCTTGAGTTTAACAAAAGTACATGATGCACCCTCTGAAGCAGCTCCTTCCCCATTCTGCCTCTTCCCCCTGCTACCACCAGCTGCCATCAAATGATGATTGCAATGGGCAATTTCTCTCGTGCAGGAGGAAAGGGTAATTGAGGCAATTCAGTGAGCTCAGTTTATACCCTCATATACTCCCAGTAAAGCCTGCCTGAGGCCTTTTAGAAAGGACTTACTTAGTCTAGCCCAGTGACAGCTGTTTCTTTCATCATCTGTTTTTTACATGTTACGTTTCTATTCAACATTACTCTCTGTTAGGCCTAATCACTCTTTTCCTTTGAGGAGCAGCTTTCTGAAAAGGGCTAAAGAATTTATTCTGCAGGCTAAAAAAAATAATCCTGCATTGAAAAAGAGCTAGAAAGAAGCATATTACCCCAAAAGAAAGTTTTGTTTTGCCTTTAACGCCTGGAAATGTGTTAGCAAAAATGGAGGTAAATACCTTATTGGAATTAGTCATTAGCTTCTCAACTTCCCTCTTACAAGAAGACAGAAAGCTCGAGGCAAGTCTCTGGCAGCAGTTGCAAAACTGGGTGGAGATTCCCTTCCACAGCAGAAAGAGTAATTATTCACTATCACTATTTGATCATTTTTAGTTAGCCTGTGGAAATCTATTTGACAACTCAGTGTCTCTCCAATGGCATGAGGCAGTGTTGGGGTCATGTGAGTGCTGTCCTTTCTCTCCTGTCTGCTCCTCTGAAATCCCACCAACTCCCACACCGAGGATCACCAATCAGTAAGGATGGAAAAACTCTCAAACAAAAAAGTTAACCCTAATGACACGCGTACTGAATTCTAAGATAAAAAAATTATGCTGAAATTGCAAGTCAGTACTTGAGCAGATCAGGTTCACAGATGAGACTTTCCAGCGGTTCAACGCTATTTATTCTGTACCAACAGAAATGATACTCAGTTTTTGTACTGACAGAAAAACAGGAAAGTTGAGGAGAAAAACAAGAGACCAGGAAATCTTCTGAGGAGAAAAGAGGCTGGAGATAGCTAACAAGAAGATAAGAATCTAGGGCAAGGTTTTACTAAGGTTTGATGTATTGGTTTTATTTGTGAAGGCAGGCTAATTTCATGTCAGAATGACCCAGAATTACAGAAACTTTTCCATTTATGTACTAAGGGACTATATTTCATGCAATTTTTATGTATTAGAGTTCTTGTATCTCATTTCACTACCTCCTCCTGCATAAAATAAATTTTATTCAAATAAATGCATGTGATTTCTGTGTTCCAGTATGTTTTCAAAGGTCTGACAATGCCCTAATCATTAAAAGAAGGTAATGATCTTTCATAACAGTTTTTCTACACCATCATTCAGAAAAAGTCCCAGAAAACTTCACAGATCTGGCCTAATTAAAACCAGCAACAAACACACGCCTCTTCAGTTTTGGGTCAAAAACGAAATCAGATTCTGATTTCCAAATATAAATAAGTAGCTGATTCCATAATGGTGAATTGACAGGCTCCAGCCACCAAACGTTTTCAATTTTTATTTAGGACTAGCTAATAAATCAGGCTCTGACCTCAGAGAGTAACTGGAAACATAAAATGAAAGTCAGTTGTAAGGACATTGTGGAGTAACATGAAGAGCTGGACAGGTAAACATAAATACTTTAAAAGCATCAGTATAAAATATTACTGCTAACTGATGAAAGGTTTTCAGCTTCAGGGTGTTTTATTCCAAGACTTCTCTGGGCTTTTTTTTGCTTTACAGTAAAGCAGCTGTACTTACTTATGCAACCTAGGAGGCCACAGTATTGTATCAGTCAATGAACTAAAGCTGTTTGCAGAGCACCAGTTGTGAGAGTGCCCTTAAAACAGCACACAAAGATTTGAGACCTCTGTGCTACTGACAGTGTGTGTCCTGGGTGGTCACAAACTGCAGCTAGAGACCTGTCCCAGCAGTGCCAGTACAAAAATCACAGGGCTATCCTTCATGGATTGCATCTCCCATGATCTCTGTACACCCTATGCCAGAAGTAGATTTTAAATCTATTATTTAAGAACTCGTTTTCAATCTTAGCTGAGGCAAGCAGAGTATCTTCATCTAGAACTCCCTCGTGGTCATTCTTGTATCCCAGGCACAGAATTCACCCTTGTTTTTCCATTGTTCACTGACAATGCAAACAGCCCTGCTCTCCAACTCACTTCATTTTTCCTTTACAGTTCTCCAAAGGGAAGGAAGAGTTTCTTGCCAAATGCTGCTGTCAGTCTGACATAACTGTGGGCTTGATCACATGAAAATTGAAAGTGTTTCTCTTTTCAATTGATTAAATGATTGAGTACAGACTTCTTTAATAGAGCAGTCAGCATAACTCACCCATAAACTCAGCATGGAGCACTGTGTTCACCATGTTCTAAATTGCTGACAAACAGTTTATGGTTTGTCACATTTGGCAAACTCTGTACAGGAAAAAGGCCAGCCCTAAGCTGAAATAAAAATAGGTGCTTTAACCAGAGCTTGGAAATAACTAGTAGGAATAGAGGTTGTGCAAATATATATAAAAAATGTTTAGCTTTTTGTTTCTCACTTTACCAGCTTTAGTTTTATACATCATCATAACTGTCCTTTCCAGTCACATTACCATCTGTAAATAGTGCAATGTAAGCAATGTTAAGATTTTTTAATTGTGTATTTAGGTATAATTTCTAAGATATTCAGTAAATGCTGGGCATTAGTGAAATAGAATGGTGGCTAAAGGAGCAAGGAAGGTGAACTTGAAACACATCTTGACTCTATTATCTTACTGTCATAAATCTTGTAGCAGGTGACACAGATCTTATACTTCTTCCTCTTTTCTGCATGTGTACCTTCTGGCAAAGTTTTGAACATTGAAAACTTTAAATTTTTTAAAATTTTTTTTTAATTACTATTATTTTTAGAAAAGTGTTTTGGTTTGACTTTCTGCACACACAAAAAAAAATCATGCCCAGTAATTTTAACTATTTGGACAAATAAATGGTTCCATCTGGTTCCATCTCTGTAACTGTATAACTCTATCACAGCTGGGCACATGGAACCATCATTTAAAGCAGTTCACTGAATAGTAACCCAAATGGCAGCAAGCAGCAAAAATAAAGTGCAGAAAAAGTAGTAGTAACATCTGTAGTATAGATATATATGTATGTATATAATTTTTGGTATAAACTGCATGATTCTGTTTTATAATGTAAGAAAGAGCCATCTGAGAATCCACGGGTGGTATCTGACTCTTCAATGGCAGCTGATTTATCTGCTGGCTAAAATCATGACACTTCAGCAAAGCCATGTGAAGGTTAAAGATCACAAGAGCAGAAGTGTCACAGATCAGAATTCAGTAGCATCTTTATATACTAGACATACCTTAAAAAGCCCAAATATTCTTGGCCTGATTAAACCTGATCTCTAAAAGGCACTGGAAATGTGTTTTACCTGTGATGTGCCAGTAGCTGCAGATTAGGAAGCTCTCTGTCTGCTTTGGGAATACACAAATGAATCTGTAACAGGCTGCCATATTTCAGGAATCTGAACAGTGCAGGAATATTTGCAAAATGCTTCCTCTTTCAGAAGATCCTATGATCCTGAAATGTCAAATCACAAGTGGTAATTAGCCTAATATTGCTTCTCATAGCGAACTGGACCATTTAGTGCAACTTTTCCATCCAGTCACAAAAGAACCACTTTCTCTCCTGGAATTCCTGATTTGGGAATAGTACAAATCCTTTGCTTTTTAAAACCTTTACTTCCATCCACCCCTCACATATGTTAATAAAACACTTCTCAACATAGAAACACATTCTTTACTTGTGACACAAAGTATGAGAAGAAAAGCTCCATAGCTGAACTACCAATTTTTCTTACATCATTTATTTTTAAAGCATTTTATAGATGCTAATAAAGTGTTATGGGTGTCATCCAAATTTCAGTGACATAAGTGAAAAAACTCCCACCATTTCAGTGACTTCAGTGAGCTTTGGATGTTACATGAGTAACATTCATTGCATAAATCTGGACAGATATCATTCAGAGAGGATTTTCAGATTTCAAATTTTACTTTTTTTCCAATAACCTTTTTTTAGAGTTTGTTTCCATTTCATGTAGAATTTTCAAATGCTTAGTTTCTGATCCAAATCAGAATGAAGTCAAACAGCTTTGCTAATTCTATGATATTGGTAATTTTGTCAATGTTTGATGAATAGAACTACTACACATCAGGAAGCTAAGGTCATCCAAGATACAGACATTGGAGGGATTAAAATGATGAGTCATGAAAAGAATTATTACATTAAAATGTAGAAAATACAAACAAATGAATGCAAGACTTATTCATACTGATTTAAATTTGTTTATTTTGATAATGTCTTATTGAAAAGTTGATAGAGATTCAAAAAGTGTCAAAATCACAAATGAGGAGAACAGTCTAGATGAATTTTGGAGTTAACTGGTTTTATTTAAATGGAATAGCTGTTTGCTAAGTTTTCAAATTATTTTCATGGCAAAAGGTATTCTAACAAACATTGTGACTCTTTTGCAGATGGAGATTTTTCTGGCTTGTTAAACATTCCTAAATGCACTCTCAAATACCAGAGAGTGACATGAAAACAATGTTTGTTTCAGAATGTGCCTGTGTTAGACCATCTTCTGGATGATGAATTTAAAGATTTCAGAAAGTATTTACCAAATTTGAGGAGACCCTTCTAGGAATAAGGAACCACAGGCATATTCTCTTAATCAGATTTTCAACCATAAATCTTTGTGCAGTTTAAGGAAGTTAGTAGATAACAGTATCCCTGAGAAATGGGAATGATTTTCATAAATGGAGATAAGAATGGTTTTAATTCTCTTAATTTATGATTCAGTATTATCAGGAAAAGGTTCTTCCCCCAGAGGGTGGTTGGGCACTGAACAGGCTCCCCAGGGCAGTGGTCACAGCACCAAGCCTGACAGAGCTCAGGAAATGCTTGGACAACACTCTTAGGTACATGGTGGATTCTTGAGGCATCCTGTGCAGGGCCAGGAGTTGGAGTGGATGATCCTAATGGGTCCTTTCCAACTTAGCACATTCTATATGATTCATTATCTAGAATATTAACAGAGATCCTACAGAAGCAAATTACTTACAAAAGTATTAAGTACAATTAAGAATAATTGCAAGTAGAAATAAAAATCCGTTTCTAGTATCCTTTTATGGCAGCTGATGGAAAACCTTGATTGTTTTAGTGGTAACCACCCAGTCATTAGTTAACTTGATAGAAATGTATCTCAAGTTAGTCCAGATAAAAGAAACTTGACATTGTTGTAGGCACATCATGCTGAGGACTGAAATCTGGAAAGAGTCATGGATCACAATGAGAATATTAGGACAAATAGGAATGGGTGGAAGCTGTTACAGGGCTGACACTACAATCAAGCTCTAAATGCCTCCAGTGGACTGGGCTTTCCTCACCTCTGCACTTTACCACTTGTTCCAGCTATTTCCTAGGTTCTTTTACCTGGTATTGGCCTTGTTTTGTGCTCTGGCTCCTTCTCAGGTATGACTCTTCTCTTGCTCTTATTTGACTGTTTTCTGGCAAATTTCTCTTTTCTAGCCCTTATCATTGTGCCCTCCAGCCTCCACAACCTGCTGGACTTGGCAGTGGCAGCACCAGATGAAAAACAGGCATTGAGAAATACTTACCTCTATATGGTACCCCTTGTGTGATGGTCATTATGTTTATCCCTCCCTTGCTGAGTACTGCTCAGCATATGTGTTTACCCTGACCAGTTGGTCTAAAAACAAAACAAATCAAACCCCAGGCACTGTAAATTAGATTAATACAACAGGAGTGTTTCTAATATTGTTTATGTCAGTTGTACAAAACTGATGTAAGTCTGGTCACTCCTGGTTTACCTGGTTGTTTGTGCAATTTGAGTAAATTGCTGTGAAAATGAACTGTCATGGAAGGATAAGGTGAGTTTTGGCTTAGTTGCCAGCTCTGGTTTTACACCAGTATAATGTGTTTGCAATCAGTGGCATTGCTTCTACGTAAAACCGTAATGAGCTGCAGGGAATGAAATCCTGTTTTCTTGCCTCTGAGAGTTTTCAGAGGCTGCCTGATATGGCATAAGTCAAAAATATTTTTTATTCACTGCTTTTTCTAATTATCAGATTTGTCTCCAGTCCATTTTGTGGTGTTGGCCAGGCACTTGATCTGAGTCAAATTTTCCATACAATCCACACTGCTTTATGTTTCAGTGTTTTTTTTTTTTTCTTTTGCCCTAAAACCAGAACAGAAAAGCTGGCTAAGCATGTACAAACCTGCCTGGAGAAATGGCTTGTTTTTCCTTTTCCCTCACTCCTTCTTTTCTATCTAATGTTAGTACAAAGATGAAACAGTTTAAGTAGCACAGTGGTTAGAATAGTGATTAGTAGATAATCAAACTTTTTGCCTGCCAGTGGACCACTTCATCCACACAAGTCATCTTCATTAAAGAAGCCAATCTCTTGGAGATAGAATTAATTTTTATAATAAGAACCTGTGCTATATGGCTGACACTGTTTTGAGAACACTTGTTCCAACGTTCCTTTCCTGCTGGAGTTAGGCTATTGAGAGTTACTGAGGCTTGAAAACCATTTCTAGTTGCATAAAACCATATGAGAAACACAAAAAACCAGAACGAATAAGTAACCAATCCTCTTATTCCTCATCACTGAGGAATCTCGTCACCTGGCCCAAGATCCTACTTTTATTCTTCCCATTATGTACATGATGCTGGCATTGTTTTCCCCACCCACTTCTGTAGATGGCAAAAGGATGTTCACTGCTGAAATTCAGGTGAAAATTCATGTGCAAGTTGCTTGCTGTTAGTTTTATGCACCACAATCTCAAACTGTGACAGAACAATTTGGTGGAAGAAAGGGATTACTTTGCCTGTGTAACATGATAATTTCACTGAATTCTCTGAGACTGGGGTAGACCTTAGAGGCACCATTGCAAATATTGATTCAGACAAACCTATTTCCTGATGAAAAGCACAGCCTTAGTGACTCCAAGGCCTACTATGTTGTCTTGCTTAGTGAAAATATGCATAAAAACCTGCTTTGGTTTACAAGTTGTGGCTGAAAGAGCTCCATGGATGAAACTGTAGCTTTTGGACGAAAAGAAAATAGTCTCTTGTTTATACATTACACTGAAAAATTTCAGTGTTGTTGGCTTTGCTAGAAAATTCCCACTGGCATTGACTTTAAACATCAGAGATTATCAGAAGCCTGGCTTAAAAACCCACTGTTCTAAACTAGCTTTTCCTGAAATTTCCAGCTCACCAGGAATAAAAGAAAAAAAAAAAAAAGCCAATAGATTATCAGAAGCCTGGCTTAAAAACCCACTGTTCTAAACTAGCTTTTCCTGAAATTTCCAGCTCACCAGGAATAAAAGAAAAAAAAAAAAAGCCAATAGCTGCTGTTGCACTTCAGTTCCTTTTATTTTTTCTGAGTGTGTCTCTAGTTGTGTGCTGCCTTTGTCTTATCCAGGGTCAAAGACATCAAAACAAACCAAATGTTTCTGAAGTTGAAAAAAACATTAAGCTTCTGGTCCAGGTGGAACACCTTTTTTTTTTTTCTTCCACAACACCAAATGGATATGAGTGTTACATCCGGCCTTAAATCTCTGTTTTAGCTTTACACTTTTGAACTAATATCTTTTTCTTACTCTGACTGATGTCAGCTGAAATAAAGTTCCAAGTAAAACGCCCTTTACAATGCTATTTTAGGGCTGAGGCCATTCTTTCTCTCTTCTCTTCATCTTTCCATTTTCCTGATGCAATCCTCAGTCTGGCCTTGGGCTCACCTCACACGCATTAAAAATCAAAACCAAAAACAAGTAAAACTGGAGGGACCCTTCAAACCTCAAAATTTTGCTTTCAGAATAGGCTCAGAAACTAGTGATTAACTTCCTCCAAAATGCTTTTCTAATTCCCAAGTTTGGAAGAACTGGAATCATCAAAAGGCCTGGTGGCAGATATGCATCTTTTTTTTTTTTGCATTGAGCCTATAACCCGATCTCATAATGAAGAAGTCTAGAAAAGAAACAGTGCACAGAGAGGAAGTAGCTTTGTAAGGCTTGGCAAATACCTTCAAAGAATAACTATTTTACCAAATTTCATCACTAAAGGAACAAACAAACACGAATTAACATATTATCTAGGATTTTTCTGATGAGCAGCAGGGGTGCTTAGGGGGTACTATCTGACCATACTGACTCAGGTCCTTTTTTTGCAGCAATTAATCTTCCATGTTTGGTTTTACACTGCTTTACACTTGGCCTCACCATGGTGCCAGAAGGTCAATTTGCTTGCCCAAGGTCACTAAATGACTCAGTAGATTAAGTGAAAACTGAACTCAGAGGACCACCCTGCCTTTCAGCTTTTGTTTTTGGGATTCAATCTACACAGTTTCTCTGGTATTTTTTACATTCCATTAATCCCACTGGCTATCAGCCACAAAGATACAGCAGAAAGATTCAATACATGTAAATGTACACAGTGATATATAACTTCAAGCTGATGGAAAATACATTGGACAAGCATGATTAAGTTCCTCTGCATTAAAAATACCCTTTAGGCCTGTGGCTCAAAAACAAAAGAACATGAGAATACTATTTGTGGCTTTCCCTGCATTTATTAAGATGAATAAGATGAACCTTTGATCTTATTTCACTCTTGCACTAACCACACATATTCAAAATCCCATATTTTTGTATCCAGCTTCTCAAATTACTCCTATCTGAAAATGAAATTAGTAGCTTGACTGTTATGACTACTGTCCTGTTGATGTTCTCTGGATGAAGAATAGATAAATTCCAAGTTTCAGGATAAGGTAGTTATTTACAGTTTTCCCATTTGTAAAGACTGAGAGCTGGAGATATGACGAAGTTCTCAGTCCATCAACAGAGCAAGTGAGGCAAACTTTCATGTAAGAACTTGTTCTTCTAGCCAGTAGTGAAAATCTTGTTAAAGATTCGTGTTAAAGCCCATTGTATTCCAAATAAATTGGATCTGGAAATGGAAGAGTTAATAAGCAGCTACCTTTTATTACATTTCATTAAGGAGCAACAGCAGTGCCTGACCCCTGTGAAACTGTGCAGCAGCATAAATCCCTGGGCTGCTGTGACAAGGGCTGTAGGGATATCCCACAACATTGCAAGGTGAATAACTAGCAAGAAAATTAGCTTGGTGTAATTTCCTTCTTTACGACAGCACCCTTTGAATTCTTATCATAAGCACTAAGTGCCTCCCTGACCTGCCAGCTTTGCATAAACTCTCCAAATACTCCTTATACCATTTGGATTAAAGAATTCTCTCAGCTGTCTGAGGTTCTGCACATTTCCCTTCCCAGATCCCTCTTGAGAATCAAGCCCAACCTAGTTGCTAAGCCTCTTCTCTTCGGAAACTGTGGTAAGAGCCTCCCAAGACTGGGCTTTCTATTGCCATTACCAGTATTTCAAGCCTTTTTACTTTGGATTGTGTGTGAGTTCCTGTAAAAGGTCCCGGTCAGGTCAGATGTTTTCTGAGCCACTTTGCTGCATCATTTCCTTCCATAAGAAATATTCTCATCAGCCAGTGGTGGTCATCAGCTTTTGAAGACCTGTTCACTGAGTTTTTCTTACCTTAAAGGTGTCCTTGTTGCATGGTGAGAGGGCAGGGAAAACAGCATAAAAAGCATTTCAAACATTTTGAGGGGATTGAAGGCAGTTACCTGTTTGACAGAAAATGGAGTCTATAAACTCTGCCTGTGAAATGGAACAGATAAGTTGCTAGAGGACAGTGGTCAGGATTGGTAGCAGTTTCCCAAGTTTCATAGTACTCTTAAAATGTCTGTAAACTGTTTCCTTCAGTTTATGTCATCTGTGCTTTCCTGGAAACACTTCTGCTTCCCACATCTCCATAAAGAAACACTGCCATTTTCTCTTCACTGAAAATCTCTGCATATACTGCCCAGCCTCATCTGTAAGTCAGATGTGCCTGGGGGCCACAGACAGATCCCCAGGGAAGAACAGACTTGCCTAAAGTTCTGCTGTGAGGTTACATGATTCTCCTTACTCAGGGATCAAAACACACGTGCAGAAGTGCTACAGGAGTGTGGTGTGCAGTCAAAGTCCTACTGTCAAAAGTGCACCAGGACTTGTGAGGATTTACCAGGCAACACTGCACCCTTCATAGCTCTCACAGGAGTCAGGGAGTACAGCCTTGTACCATGGGAGGTCAGTCAATAAAAGAGGGCAAATGTGAATGTAGTTGCTGCCATGGAGCCCTGGCAAGGAATTCACCAAGTGAGGCAGAACCTCAATCTGCAGTGCTGTGGATCCCAGTTCTCCGCTCCACCCATCCTCTCTGCCCATTTCTATCCCTTCTTTCTCTTCTAGCAGCAAGGTGATTTGAGAGACACTTGCATGATCGTCTGCTTGGAAAAAAAAAATAAATTAAATGGAGACAGTGGCAAGATCAAAATATGAATTACAGTGGTTTTCTTGAGCACATGAAAGTGAAAACAACACTTGCTAAGAGCTGGTTTTTCCAGAAGAGCTAAGTAAGAGCTTGTTAGAAATATCATGGCTGAAAAATAGCCATGTTAGAAGATCTGGCCTCACCTGCATGTGGAGGTTTCAAGGTTTACTGTGAAAGAGTCCCACAGTATTTATCCATTCATGGCTTTACTGGATTTGTTTAGGTTTTATTTCTTGGTAGCTCTGGAAAAATGTTTTAGTAGCCAAAAAATCTGTACTTAATTAGACATACAAAACCAGTAGACAGGAAGTCTATTTCCTCACAAAGATACTGTGGTTTATATATTCTGCCCTAATATGAACAAGTCTACTATTATTTTCTGATGTCCCCCTTGTTTGAGGTGCTCTGGGCAACATGAAAGCTCTTTTTTTGTACACCAATCATGAAAGATACTTGTCAAGATACAGGCATGCTAGACATGTTAGTATTGGAGGGTTCCTAATTCCATTTTAAAAAAAAGCTCCTGCCAGATTTTATTTTATAGAAGTTCATATCATTTAAGAGTATATGAATGTAACTGGGTATATGTGCAGGCTTGGGGCAAAATCTGATAATAACTCTAAACCAGTGCTCCCACCCTGAATTTCTTCAGCGTTATAAGTGGTGGTATTATTTCCTTGCTACTTGGGGTTAGTCCAAATATCCAGTGCTTGGAAGTTGTTTAGGACAAGGGCTCTGTGTTCATGAAGTGTCTCATAGAAAGGGCCATCAAAGAACTGCTCTAATAGAATAACTAATGAAAAATATTAATATCTGCAGCCAAAAAAAGAGGTGAGGTCGTACAAAGATGTTGCATATCCTCACTTAAATTTAAACGTTGTGTGGGAAAAGTAAACTTTGTATCCAAAAAAAGGGGTTCAATTTACTTTAGAACTCTAAGCATGTGTCAGAAAATCTATGAATTTCACTATTGCTTTTTATTCTGTTCAGAAAGAATTCAGATCTTAAGCGATGAGTGGCCATACAACAGCCATCCCCTTGAAGCAGAGGAGGAAATTGTTGTGGGTTAGAAAGTAGCACAATTTCTTAAATATTAAATGCAAATTAAGGTACACAGCACAACTTACATGGTATGACAGATATAAATAACCTACTCTCACTGTGTTATTTGTCCTTGCATTTTTTTTTGGAAGGGAGGTGGGTTTTTAGTTGTTTTTCTTTTTCACCCATTTGGGTTTGTTTTCCTTATGATAATTATAAGAATATAATTTCTTACATCCTCAAATACTCCAAACTTCTTTTTTCACACTCTACTGTGAAAGTTTCTTGCATTCACCATTTGCTCTACTTTTTCTCCTCACTCTATCCTAGCATTACATCTCTGTTACATACCCCTTTGGTCTTTATTGTTCTGATTTCACTCTTCCTCCCACAGAGCGAGTAGTATATTCCATGATCATCATGAAGGGATAACAAGGACTAAAAAAAAAAACTTGAAAGTGATGCCAATGTTGACAGTGCTGGAACAGGAACTCTTGAAAATCTGATCGCTGCCAGGAGATGTGGAAACAAAGATGAGTCTCTTACTCAGATATCACCCTACTCCATCAGTACTATAAACATATCTGAACTAGATCTGGAGTTAAAAATAAAAAACACCCTGAAATCACTAGACTGCATTGCTTGCATTGCTTCTTAAGAATAATCTCTTTTATCAAACTAAACCCATGTATTTGGTATTTCCCACCTGAAATCACAGCCTTAGGTATGCTCAAAGCAAGTCCTGTAGAGCAGGTGGGAGTCCTCACTGTATGCCATGTGCAAATGAACAAATACCCTAATTTTCCAGCTGCTATTGGCTGTCTGTGAGGAAGCCATTTGGCTGGTACCCAGGACATGGAGAAGGCCTTCATTCACAGCTTCTCTGCAAGTCATCCTTTCATTGGGGTAGCCAGTAAGATTAGAACACAAATAGACAGTGAGGGAGATACAGTCTTTTGTCTTCTTTCATCTGATGTGGCCAAGGTGAGATCTCTGCCAGACACAGAGCAGGAAGGATGTGCATGTGGAAAAGGTCTGGTCTCTCAATGGTTCTCGTCAAACCCTTTTGAGGTAGGTGCCAAAATCTCTCAGAGACACTTCTTCTTATTAACTATTTCTCCAGGTAGGAAAAAAATCATTAAGCCCATTTAAGTAACATTCCTGTCCGTGTGTAATGGCAACTGATGACTTCAGGAGAAAGCTAAGCCCTCACTGATGGTGATCTGGCTCTCTGCAAGGCAGCAGACAGGTTGATAGTGTTTGGGCTGAGTAATGCCCTCTCTTCATATGTTTTTTAGATTCAACATGTCTGAGGAGACTTTCAGTACTACTGGAGTATTTAAGTTTTCTTGACATGTCCAATATGCACCATCTTTCTTTTTCCAGAAAAAAAGAGCTAATGCTTATTGATAGCATATGAAAATATAATCACTACCCTGCCTGACCACCCTAGATCCCCCAGTGCTCTTTTATCATCACTGAATGAAGGGTGAAGGTAAAATGAAACTTTTAACCATGTTGTTTCGGACAAAGAAGGAAAAATATAGCTACCAGAACACCAGTAGGCTCTACAGTCCTTAACTTCATAAAGACAGCACAGAAGAATGATGTTTTTCTCCAAGAAGAAGCGTGCTCTAAAGTAGTCACTCTAGATTATTTTGTGATTTAGTGTATTGCAAGTTGCTTTGAGACCTACCTCTGTGGTATGTCTAAATTCTAGTATATTCTTTGCCACGGGCAACATAAGTGACATGAAAAAACCAGACCCAGTGGTAACATTATTGGAAAGCAGATTCCTGTTCAAACAAGCTAGAGATTAGTAAAATAGATTTCTAGTGAATAGACTCATCCCTGGCTTTTGTCTTCCTTCGGTTTAAAAAAAAAAGACAGATAGTTTGATAGAAGAAAGTCTGGCAAAGGTAACGATGGAGCAAAGGAGTCATAACATTCTCCTGACGAAGCCCGGATGTCTGAATAGTGAAGTACAGAGGAACAATGATTAAGGTGACTGTTAAGCTTCCCATAGGCTGCCAGCAGTAGCTATAGTGTCCTCCCAGAAGCATACAATAAATTTAGTTCAGGTCTTTCCTTTCTCTGCAGAAACTTCTCTAAAATGCAATTATTCTCTCTCAGGGATGTTGCGTTTTAATTCCTTTTTCCTACCCTGCATGAACATCACCTGCTTCCCCATGTTTTGCAAAGCAAAAGCCATCTTACTCATTGTGACTACTACTTAAGGCTAAAGTTTTTGATAGGAATTTCCACAATTTCAGAGTTCTCCTGGGGAACTAACACCTATCTTTTAGTGAAAACACCATTCTCTGTCTTTACAATTTAAATTAAAAAAAGATAAAATTGCAACCTCTCTCTGATTGGGCTCAAAATAACCTGAAAAAGTGTCTAATAGCTGTTTTAAATAAGCAGTAGATTGTTTCCTTCCAATCAAATATAATATTCAGTAATTGCAGGAATGTAGACTGCACAATTGTCTTTCTTAAGGATATCTTCAGGTATAGAGGTAAAGCACTAAAAGATGCAAAGCACTACTTTACTGTTTTACAAAGTCAAGTTGTGCAATTTTTACAGCTATAG
Source organism: Lepidothrix coronata (assembly GCF_001604755.1). Classification (NCBI taxonomy): domain Eukaryota; kingdom Metazoa; phylum Chordata; class Aves; order Passeriformes; family Pipridae; genus Lepidothrix; species Lepidothrix coronata. The sequence continues at coordinate 1,235,983 of NW_016690388.1, forward strand.
AGAAAATAGATCTAAAATTTATAAATATATTTTTTTGAGAAAACAAAACGTGCAACTCATATTGAATAAAGTGCCAAAACAGCATAGGAAGGGATAATTCTCTAATAACTCAAGAACTCCTTTTCAGTGGAAAAACACCAATACACTTGGAACATCTTGACTTGATCTTCAAATGACATATTAAGTAACATTTCATTTCTCTTGATAAAGCTCTGTAATGTGAGCAGGAGGATATTTTCCCAGCCAAGTCACTTATATGAGCATAAGAGACATTTTATGCCATAGATTAGACTGACTCAGAGCTAATACAGATTAAGAAGGACAGTAGTAGTTATTTTCATTCTAAAACTGACAATCTTGTTATCATGTTGCAACTCTTTTAACACATTCAAATACCAAAAGAAACAAATATGGAGAATATTCCTTTAAGGCTGCCTAGCAAGCTGGGTCTTCCTCATCAAGAAACCCAATGTAGATATAAATCATTACAATTAATTGCTTAATATTAAGCAGAAAAGGGGCCTCTGGTGGTCTAGTGGTTAGGGTGCAGGACTCTCACCGCTGCGACCCGGGTTCGATTCCCAGCCCCCCGGGCAGATGGAGCTCGTCAGCCCTGTGAGGCAATCCATCTAAGAGAAGGTCACTCTAAACAAACCTACGTCCTGAGACCCTCACTGCCACTGTCCAAGCTTGCTCGGCCCCGGCAGATGAACCTCAGGATTAAAGGGTGGGCTCAGTTCAGCGCACGCTGTGTCTCACCTAAAAAAAAATCCACTGCGCAGGCTCGAAGGGTCAATGACCTTTCCCAAATCTTCGCTCGCGAAGACTGGCCATTATTATTATATTATTATTAAGCAGAAGCACAGAATAGCAGAAGTTGTTATCATTTTATGTAGAACCTCTGAATACAAATTTGAGTCCTGCGTGTAAGAGCTACACCAAATGATGTTGATTCTGTGAGTATGGATCACACCTTCATTCACCACATTAATCCGTAACTCCCAACACCCCCCAACTCCTTAAATATAATTTGATTTTGGGAAAATAAAGCTCCTGACCTTCAAATATTTATATTTTTGCATAAACCTCTGAGTTGCATAAACCTAGATCTGGGATCAGGTAACATAAATGTGCTGATCAGGTAATAATTCCCATGCTTAAAGCTCAGCACATGCAGAAATATTTACAGTCCCAAAATCTAAGATATCAGTGCTTTCTTTTAAGTGGTTTAGTTACCCAAAAATTCAGAGGGGCACACTGGGGAGTACAAAAGGGACAAAGGTACCTAATTTCCAATGACTCAAAGTGCCAGGATGCCTTTAAAAATGTACTGGTAAAGAGAAACTTCCTGATGCCCTTTGATTCACACTGAGCCTCACCTTATTTTGCAATAGTTCCCTGACTTGTCAACATCAGGGTTATAGAACACAGCCTAGAGATGTCACACATGTTTCTCTTCAGCACATCAGAAGAGGAAGCAACAGGACTGAGATCTTCATTCACCTTGACCTCTGCAAGAACATCTCTACCGGATGAATTCTCCTACATTACTACAATTGGTCAGTGTCAGAGTTTGGTAGTTTAGGTTCAGGGAAGAACTTAAGCAAGTACACATTTCCCAAATATCTTGGGCAGGCACTTTTGAAATTTTAGGGGGGAAAAAAATTAGTAATATTTCCACACAAATTGGTAGGATTGCCTCCTCTGCGGTGTTCCAGTGCATCTCAGTATTTCTGATTCTTATACTAGGTGGAAGCATGGATGCTTGCAAAAATAGGGATCAACAAGAAAAATATGGAAATGAATTTCTCAGAGTTCATTGTTGGACTGAGGCCATGCTCAAACCTCAAGACAATTGGTTGATACTTAAATTGCAAGTGTAAAATACAGGTGGCAGTTGGGAATTTTTTCCACCGGAGTAACAACAGTTGTGCATTCAATGCACAATTGTAACCTTTGATATAATTACTAAAAGAAAGCTCTTCAGTAAAAATCAAGCAACTCTGTGTAAGATATCCCTTAAACTTGCACCGATTTCACAAGAAGTTTATCATTTGGCTTTAGCTTGCAGTCACCAGCATGGGTTCTTTTCAGACTTGCATCTGGCAGCTTACAAACATGTTTGATAAGGTAAGAGGCAAGTTAATCTTGAAACAGAAATATCTGTTCATAAAATAAAATGAAAACATCACCTGAAACAGATTTAAGCATATGCAAATTGCAACAGACTCCCTTAGGCGTATGTATGCTTACAACAAAAGATAATTTAAAGTGCTGTTCAATTTGCCAGTTTATTGCGACGGTGCTATTTTGACTGGTATTAAACAGTCTTGACTGATGACCTCTCTAATTTGTTTGGTGCAAACATTTTCTTTCAACATCACTTATTTTTTTTAACCATCTACTTATTTGAGAGAAAAATCTATTGTGGCCTTTGCAGGCAATCCTACTTTTTAATTGTGTTAAGGGTTTTCGGGATCTGCCAGACAATGCATGAGAGCATTTGATGATGAGAGCATTGATTAACCTTGAAATATACTTGTTTCCCAGGGTTGGTTCTAAAGAGTTTTTGGCTCTTCTTTCAAATATAATTTGCCAAAAAGCAATTACTATCGAGATGCAAAAAACCTTTGTCTTCTGGATTCTAAATTCACTTTCTCCTTTAATGTATCAGGAATCTGAACATGCTGCCTCCTGCTTCTTATCAGTTATTTGCATTGACACCAGGAAAAGCAACTGTGAATTCTGCAATTCAAGTTCATTAGAAGTCGTCATATGGGGAGCATCTATAACAGCAAATGGTGCCAAGCAAACTGTTCATCGACTCTGGATTTAATAACTACCTTATTTATATCCCACATGCTAGGAAAAATATTGTAATTGGGATGGATTATGTAAAACGTGAGGAATGGAATAATTGATGGAATAATTAAAAAAACCACCAGTCTGCTTTGCTTCTGAGATGCTTGTTTGAGATTGGTTGATTCAGAGGTAACAAGGGAATACCATTAGTGTCTACTTCCTTTTGCTTTTCTAGGTGCCATTAGTGTTCAGAAGAGAACTTTTTCATGGAGTACAACGCTAGAATTTCTTCTGTCTTGCCTGTAGGTAACAAGGGGCCTGCCCAGCTTGCCCAAGATTTTTGTCACTGAGTGCCCATTTCAGGGCCAGGCTTGGAGCAGGGCAGCTCAGAACATGTGCACTCCACTCATGCTCTGCCCCAACCCCTTAAAACCCTCTGACGGTGTCTGTGCAGCAAAGCAGGGGGTGTCCTGACTTCCACATTTCATCCTGTCTGGCTTTTGCAGGTTAAGGAAGTGTTTGTGTCCCTGACTGAGAGTGAGCCATCTTCTGTCAGCACCAATCAGCCCTGGAAACAATGGAAAGTATACAGTGTGTTAGGACTTGCACAGGTATCTGATGCAATCTAAAGGTGAGACAGTCCTAATTACCTGATATGTCTAAATGAATGTCTCATAACCCATATTTTTATGCTGCGGAATTGCTGATTGCAGTAGCTGTTCATTGCATACACCTGTATTCCTCCAGGTGATAATCCAGCAAGTGAAGGACTTTTTAATCTGACATATTTAATATACCTGCTTCTTATTTAAGGACATCAAGAACACTGGTGTTCCAGAAAAAGGAACACTTGTCCTGAAGTTCAAAGGCTGAACTTCAGTAGTGTGGGGATGAACCTTGCACTGCCAGGATCTTTTGCCTCGCCAAAATGTTCACATAGGCTCTAGCACAAACAAGAAACTAATCTTTGGGTATCAGCTGGGAAGGCCATAAAATTTTTTAAATAACTTAAAATAAAAATAATCAAAATACTTTACACATTTTGAATGGTTTTCTTGTGCTTTTTTTATTTTATTTTATTTTAAAGAGGAAAATGGATACAGCACATTAAACAAAAATAAGCCACCACAACAAAAACCCCACATGCGGAGATATGTGGCTGTACAATTAAATACGCTGACCCCTTATTAATATCCTTGTAAATTATCTAAATTTTTTGTTCCTATCTGAAATCAGCTCTTTGCTTTTTATTGTAGACAGAATATTAAAAAAAAACCCAACAAATTAGGTATTTGATCCTGCAGACAAAAGAGCAGAGAAAGTAGTGTGTGTGCACATTACAATTATATTATCAGGGCTTTCTGTAATGTTATTATAGGCTGTTCCAAGTTACCATGTATGAAAACAAACCACACTGATTCCAAGCCCCAAAATGAGAGAAGTTAGGGAAATATAATCAGTGCAGCTGTGGCAACAATACTATTGTTAAAGTACAGGGAGATTTCATAAACAGTGAGTAAGAAGTCAAGAAGGAAATAGTTGTAGACAAAATCATTGCTAGAAAACATGAAAGCAACTCTTTTTTTCCCATCCCATCCCATCCCCTCTCCACCCTGTGAAAAGATTATCCATGGAAGGGGAAAAAAGGGTGAGGTTGTGGGTGGTGTCCCACATAAGGCCATAACACACAAAAAGTATGTGTACTTTTTTTCTCTTGGAAGAAGATGAGGGGAAAAAAAAGAGCCTGGAATTTCTTTTGGAACAGATATTGTACTTTCAGGTGCCATCTGTGGGCCATGAAAGAAGTCTGTGTTAAAACAAGAATAAAAGAGATAAAGGACATTCGACAATCCATCATAGCCATTGCCTGCAGCATGACAGAGGTGTTCCCAAGCTGGTTTGAAACAGCCCTGCAGTAAGAACTAGTGGCACTTCAGCTTCTCTGCCAGTAATTTGTAACATAGGGCAACAAATATTTCAACAAACACTAATTTATCATGCTTCTTATTGACAAAACTGCAGATGTCTTAGTAAAGAAAAACAAATGCCACTGAGTCAACAGCTGTGCTTTGCAGTGGTTTTCATCCACTTTGCTTTGGCACCACGTTAAGATCCTCAATGGCATTGCTCTTGCTTGACATCACTGCACAAGAACCACTCAAAGTCTGATCCCCTGATAAACAGCATTTCAAAAGAAATCGATGGTGCAACTCCCCTCAGCAGAAGACAGGACAGACTTTAACCCCCATGTTTTTAACTGCTTCCATGAGACCTAAAGAGACGAAACTTGACCAGTGTAGCAACCAACTTTATGTTAAATAAAAGGTAATTTTAAATCTGTGGGAAAATTTACTTAATAGGAACTCCAAACATCTGAAATGTGAGAGCAGTGTTTCCTGATTTCAGCAAAACTACAGGTATATGGAAAGAGCTTCCCAGTCTAGCCAGTTTTCACCTTACAGTTTTTAACAGTGTTTGGATCACACATTAACTTTGAAGCAGTTCTAGATAGTATCTGAGGAGTGTGGCAGTGCTCCTGTTCTTCTCTGCCAAGATAAAAGAGAAATTTTCACCATTTCTTTTGAAGTTTAGACTCTATTAAGCAGCAATATAACATTCACATTTTGGAAAAACAGGGTTCTTTGTGAACTGGCAGGAAGCATAATATGACTTGCTGGTAATTATTTCCATGATATTAAATTATTCCCTTTTGAGGTTTGCTTAGAATATATGTATTTGGTGCAGCTAGGAAAGTTTATTAGCAAATGTGCAGACTGATGAGTGACAATGAAATTTTAAAAGAGCTGTGATTGTTTCTTCAGCTCACTCTGATCTGATGCAGATATTCCAGGCCAGATCTTTGAGGGAGGTGTGCAATGTCGGTTCAATACTGCAAACTGAAAGGCTGAAAGGAACTTAGTCTCATAGACAGTAAAAGGCATTCTCCATAAAGATTACTCTATCTCTTCGCCATAAGATTATACCATCATTCCTATCTTATCTTTTGAGAATCTGATACATTTCCTTTCTACTCCCCCCCTCCATCAATTTAAAAACTCCAATAAAATAATTTCATCCCTTTTTGACTGCACTTTCTCTCTACTACCTTCAGCATGTTCTCTGCCTTCTCCCTGCCAAAAATACTTCCTGTCCCCCAGACATACAAAACTGGCAGTGAAGAGGTTAGGTCAGCTGTGAGAGGGTTTCCATGGAATCAATTAAAGCTTTCTGGCAGCAGGAAGGCAGACACTGTGGGATGTGATGGGACTTGCTTCACACAGAGGTTTGACCTCATCCAGTTTCTCAAAGTGCTCTTTGACCTCCAGCCCAGCATCTCCACTGCTACCACTGCCCAGAACATGGAGTTCCCAGACAGACCAGGTGTGCAGTGAGAGCTCCCTTTGGTACCGGAAACTGTTTGGGATTCAGGGAATCCCAGAGCAACAATTAATGCTACTAATTTTTCTGACAGGAATATAAATGGCTTAGAGCCAGACACAGCATCAATACAGTTACTGCCAACTACTAAAAACAAGCAAGTCAACCATGATTTACTAGCATTCCTGACTCTTTTTCTGAATTAGATTAGTGCATTTTGAGAGTTTTCAGAGAACATTTGTGAGAATTCAGCTGGATGAGGAACAAGAATTGTTTCACTGACATAATTTACTAGGATTTTTAAAGCACTTTTGACAATATACCTCACAAGAGGCTAGTAAGGAAACTAGGAGGTTGTAAGGGGGGGGGTTGTAGTTGTGTTTTGATCACAAAATGGCTGAAAGAGAACTGGATAGAATAAAAAGGTCAGTTTTCAATATGGCAATGGTTAGCAGTAGAACCGTGCAAGACTAAGAGAACTTCACTATATTCATTAATGTTCTGGAAAAGGGCTTAATCAGCATGGTGGCACGACTTGCCATGTAACTAATTTTTTAACCAGTAATAATTATTTAACTGAGCAGTTATTTAAGTTAGTCAAGACAAACCTCAGCAATTAGGCAGCACAATGGCAGAGGAAGTTCATGATGGAAAATTCAAAATAAGGTGTGTTGGAAGGATATTACTAACACACATTGTTGAATTTTGAATTAACAGTAACCACCCAAGAAAATGACCTGTGTGTCACCTTGGAGAGCTTAATAAAAACATCTGCTTAATGTGGAAAGGCAATCAAAAGCAAATGAAATGTTACCATGAATAAAGAAAGGGGTGGGGTCCCAGAGAACCTGCTCTGGCCAAGACTGCCCAGGATGTACAGTAAATTGGGACACTTTCTCACTCTGCTGAGCAATTTCAAGGATGAGTTGGCCGGTCCCCTGGAGCAGACGAAAACTCCTCTGAGTACCTTTGACATCGCTTCCCATTCTCTGCCCCCAGCTTTCTCCAAAAGGCCTTCCTGTGGCTGTGAACCAGCTGTTCATAGACTTTTGCTGTGGGAAAGAAACTGAGTTCATAAAGCAAGTCCACTGAAATGTAGCCATTTAACAACATACAGCATTTCAAACCAGATGAATAACATCACATTCACTTAAAATAATAATAATGATAATGATAATGATAATGATAATGATAATGATAATGATAATAATAATAATAATAATAATAATAATAATAATATCAGGTAAGGAGAGTTATTCAATGCAGTTGTGTTGAAAATTGGAATAAATGCAATGGCTAATGCTCCCAACTACAGAGACCAAGATTTCTTTTGTTTTAATTACATAATTAAGCAGTATACAGGCTAAAAAGCTACGAATATTTACTATTTTGTGATAAAGAAAGATTATTTAGCATAGGGTGGCAGGGCTTATTAATCTCTGAAAGCCTAAATTAAAAACACCAAGCACCCACAATACCCAATTAATCACCAGATTTTGTCTGTGGGAGTTCTTTGCACCTCCTTGTAAACATAATCCCATAATAGCAAAACATTCCATTGCCTCTAACTTAACACTATTATTCTGCATGTAAAATCTTATTCTCTTGCAGTAAAGGTGGAGACTAGAAGGACTGATAGAACCAGTCCTGCTCAAACTTACAGCATGAGGCAGAAATCAAACTCTGATTATATCTAGTTGAGGATGCATTTTTACTCCACAGCACAGTAAATGTTCTGTACACATCTGAAAACAGATAAGCCAAAATAGTGCTGACTACAGTTAAAACAAGAAATTTGCTGATCAAAATGCACAGGAGGGGAAAAAAAAACCACCAACAACAAAAAACAACGCCAAACCTATGATTATCTATTTACAGAACTTGTGAGAAATAGAGATGTGCTGGAATGAAAACCAGTGGCCAGATTCTTCCATTTGCCATGATTGCTTTGTGTCAGTCACATAGATCAGGTTCAGGCACCTGGAGAGACATTTTGAAATACTTTGTCCCTTTAGCAAGGAAAGGCACAAGAGGGAAGAAAGATGTTTGAATACATAGTGAGAAGAAGAAGAGGCATTGAGTTCTGAAAGCTTGGAGGAGGATATAATATTGAACTGGCCTTTGACAGGAAGGAAACAGGCACTGGGAGATACTGGTGAGGTCTGGGCACAGGAGAAGAAGGGATTGATAAGCAGTCATTCCCATCAACTTAGAACTGGAACTGACTGGAACTACAACTAAAGTGCTCAGGAGGAAAGCTGGGCTTAGATGTTCCCAGTGTGCTGGATGAAGACAAGCAAGAGTGAGAGGAGAAAGAAGAGCTGGACAACTGTCCAGTGAATATCAGCTGGGTCTTTCAGAAGACATAAAAGGAAACTCAGTCTGGAATAGAAAAATCCCAAAGGAAAACAAAGAGACTGGTCCTGAGAGGAACCAGAAATTACCAGGCATCATGTTCTTACTGTGGTAGAAAAAATGTATTATTTCTGTTTATGCTGGTTCACCTAGACAATGGTTAGTCACCCTGCAATCAATTATTCTGTCAGTTTATTCAGGGCAAAGCAGTACAGTGGATCTAGGTTCCAATCCTGCTGACATTTCACATGCTGCCAGAATACAGTAGTTTTTTCCAGTTCATTTCTTAAAAAATTTAAGAAGAAATAAAACATTACATGGCAATTATGCATTATGGTCATAATGTCAAATGTTAACATTTATGAAAAGCCCAAACTAGAGTTATTTATGCAACCTTCATTTGGCCACCAAATACATAGTTGCAATATCATATTTAATTACATAGCTGAAGAGTTATTTACACACAAGATCCCAGGCTTTTTTGAGTATAATGAAGGAAACTTTAGCTGAAGTACAAGTCTAAGGCAAAGGAAGTCATAAGGCAGAGAACACAGTGTAAGAGAAAGAATGTCTTAATGACTATCAGATATTGACCTAGAGGATTCTCTTCCAGACTGTACTATTCCCATTTAATATCAGACAGCTGACTTAAATCTGTCTCTCCCCAATGATCTGCAAGTACATTCTCAATTTTTTTGGTGTCCGCCTGACTTATAGAAATGCCTAAAGCTCAAGACCCTGTTTGATATGTATGGGAATCATTCTTTGAACACATTGTCATAAACAGTTCTTTACATTCTGAAAAGATCTATTCCTAGGCATGCAAGATCTGACACACAGAACCAGGGAAAACTTTTGACCTGGAGATCTCTGTGCTTCTGTTCTCTACCTATAATACTGAGTTCCCTGACACTGTCTTGTGAAAATTATACCACAATATTTGTGAAGCATTCATAAACTGTAGGCATGAATATTAAATGAAAAGCGAGAGAAATAACTAACTCTCTCTTCATATCATGGATCCAACAGGTTCCAATAAATGAAATCACTTGCTGGAGAAACTCTCTATTATAGATGTTCCACGTCTGTTCATCAACTGAAGTCTGTCCACCTTGTGTACTCAGTGAGACAGAGATTCCCCTGGAGAAAGTAAAAAACAATAAAGTCTTTAATCTCATGATTTCAGTGGATATTCAAAAGGTGACCCAAAGTTCTGACATTCCCTTAGTTTGAGTACTTTATGATTTCACCATCCTACATGATCTTTTAAGCCTTTTAAATCAATTTTACCTGTTTGAGACATTCGAAATAACCATTTTTGTAAAAAAGAACAATGAACACTTGATGCTGAGTGCCTTGATTAATGATCAACCTATTTTTGCATTCTATTTTCCATTAAAATCACATCAAAACTTGTGACAAATAGAATTCCCAAAGATGTACTTATCTCAGGGCCCCTTGATCCTTCTCAGTTCCTTTATTTGCAAAGGGATGGGACGGAAATTGCACTGGTTCCATCAGTCTGAGACTGAATTATGAGTGCATGACTAAGGTAATACTATGAGACCTCTCTTCCAAGTTTCACTAACTTTCATACTACACAACAGTCATGGAACACTGCTTTTAAATTGGTGTCTTCTCCCCTAATTTGCTTTTCCCAGAATGTCTTGAGTAAAAGTCATTTCCTTCCCCTTAAGTCACTCTGAGGGAGGACTACACTGGAGATCTGCCTTATCACCTTTCCTGTTCAATTGTATTAGAGAGTGTTGGGTGAGAGGGAGCAATAGGATCCAGGTATTGTTTCTAGGATGTTATCACAATTTTATCACTCCTCTAACAATCAGTGTAGTAGTGTCTTGCCAAAAGTCTGGGAAAACTGCAGAAGAATGAAATCTTGCTGATTCATCGACTGCAACAGGGATTAAATTGATGGCGCGGCTGGGCACTGCAACTGAATTGTAAAACCACTAAATCCTTCATTGTTTCACTATTTCTTACTTATGTTTGCAATTCTGTAGTCATGTTGGATACCAGCTGCTCTCTGACCATGTAGCAGAAGCTACCAAAAATGCTGCACTGCCTATGCCTGAAACATTGCCTTTGACTGAAATTTCCTGCTGAGATCCTTGCTTTCATACCTCAGGACTGGATTACTTCAAAGTCAACTATATGGGGTACAATCCAAAATCTTACAAAATGCAGCATACCGAAAGAAGAGCTGCTTCTGTTAGCAGCAATATATACCCCCAGTGTTCCTTGCTGTGGAATGATTCCTAATTGGAATATAAGAAATTGATTTTGGCTCTAAGGTATCGGTTGTGAGTCCTGAGTGCCTGTGGCCTGAGTAAACACACTGTGCATTTTTGGGCCAAGTCACCAAAGGTTGTCTCAGTGGAAATACTCTTAGAAAATCCTTTTTGACTTGCAAGACAGGTGGTTACCCACAGAGTATCCTCTGTTTGCATGCCTGAGCTTTGGGAAGACCTGCTTTTCTCTTCCACTGACCCACATTGTACGCTAGAAGCAGTGCACACTTCACTGCCACAGGAGTGGAATTTCAAGGGAGATTTGGGACTTCATGTTTAGTTGTATATGGCAGGGATAGCCAGAGACTTCATAGTCTTCCTCTTTTGCTTTTCTGTAAGGCTTACTAAACAAAAATGTTAAAGATACCTGTAAGGCAGAAAACTTCTGGCCCGCACCACTAAATGGACGTTCTCGGGCAACAGAAGGTGCAAAACCAGCTTCAGATTTCAACCTCATGCATTAAAAAAAAAAAAAAGGTGAAAGAAATTATTCTATAGGAATGGTTCTATAGGAAAAGATATATTTTTTTCTCCTGTCATTCCTTCCTTTGGATCAATAAAACCCTGCACAGTTATGAGGATCTGCCCTTGTCATTTCATCACTTATGAGCCATGTAGTAATTTCAAACTCGTATTTGTAAAACTGTTACATCCTTTCAACATCTGTTTCCAATATATATGAGAACTGGGTTTATCTTTGTTGTCTAGTGCAGTCTGGCAGTTTTATTTAGGATTAAAATCTCCTTTGAATATACTGTTTTGCTCTAAAATTCTGGACCAATACAAAGCAGCTGACCTGGAAATGATGCATCCTAATTTTATAGCTGGGGAAGTTAGACATTTTTTTGATAAAGTTCATTACACTGATGGACAAAAATATTTAATTATGGTACTTTCTATCACTTTTTCTTCTGCTGTTTTCCTCTATTATGATTATAGAGTCAGAATCCATTTTATGATGACTGAATAAGCTGTCTTAGTTATATTTTCTACAACACTATGAATCATTTATTTTAACCCTAAGTTTGTCACTTCCTGTAGAATTATTTCAAAATAAGAAGTATTTCATAAGAATTAATGTGGAGTGGATGATTTGAGGGAAGTTGAACAGGTCTGATCATGTGAAATTTTATACTACTGAAAGTTAAGAGGTGACATTTTTCTTCAAATATCGACAGTTTTTGTTCATACCAATACTTACTCTTTCCAAAAATGTTCCAAAATTGCATTAATTTTGGCACTAGTTTCCCCTACCCAAGTAAAGTTCTTATATAATATATTCATCAGGGTATATTCTTCCTCTCCTATCCCATCCTTTCTTTTTTTTTTTTTTTTCCTTACTAGCCACACTGTTACTGTGTGTTTGCCAGATTGGACAGACTTATGATCTCTGTGGGACAAATAAGGAGAAAGGAAAACTGTGTTTGCTTCGACATGATTTGTGCCTGCCAGCACAAATATGGGCCTGAGATTAAGAAGACAATTTATTTCATTTTTAAAAACCAGTCAAGGACTGCCAACATATGAATTGATGAAAGTTGCATGAGAAACTCCAATAAGTGGATGAGCAGAGACAAAAGGAGAAAGAGTGAATTTGATTTAACACACTGTAACACACTCACATGATTAATTTTGTAACCACCTGGGGTAAGTTCTGACAGCTTTTCCTATTTTTTATTCACTTTTTTTATTCAGGCAAAAGTCCCACTAACTTCTCTCCCACAGTACATTTTCTGACTAATATTTATGTACATTATCTTTATGTCACCTTGTATGGATCACACAGACCATGATCTTACTCATCTGGCTTGGGGAGACAACGTATTTCATACTCAGAGACAGGCAGAGCTGTTACAGCCTAAACATGAGAAAGGATTAGAAGCTTTATTACCCTCATTACTACTTCACTGTGCAACTTTTTACTTCCTTACATAAAAACCTTTCTTTTAAAATGGAGAACTGTTTTCACTATACTATTCTGACAAATAAGTATATAACCATATGATGGCAGCAATATGCTTAAATATGTGGATTCCAACATGTAATAGGTTTTATTTGACTAAAAAAGAAGGATATGAATCAAACCACCATTCTGAAAGGTAGGACAGAGCAGTGAAATATCACATTCAAACTGAAGCTTTCACAATTTTTGACTACAAATTAAAGATTGGCTACAATTTTAGTTGCTGAGTACAATTCTAATTATTCTAGTCATTCATTCCAAGGTCCTTTCAACCTCTTTAAATACAGAGATAATTTACATTTAACATAAAAAATTGGCTTACATACATGCAGTTCCTAGAGATCTTCAGGGTACTCGTGCATATGCAGAAAAAGACTAATAATTTTATTTTTTTAATGTTAGATGCACATTATTACCAGAGTACATGTACTAGATGACATGGAATTACCTGTACACTTATCACTCCACAGTAACAGACTATAATGTGCAACAGGATTAAACAGATCGTCTAGAAAGAAGATGCTGGAAATTTTAATTGAATTTACCTGGTTGGTCTAAATTTCTCCGAAATTTAATTTCTAACAGGAGATGAAAGTGAATGAACACTAAATACAGGCCAGAAGAAAAGAAGATTTTATAAACTTGCCATGCTTGATAAATTGTTTACAATTATTTATCAGAGAATTCTTAAATTCTCATGAAGATGATATGAAAATAGTGGTATGCAAAATCTGTGTGGACATACAATCATGCCTATAAGGCTTGGATAAATAATTACAACATCGACAAAGAACAGCCTTCTTTGTAATTACCTGGGTTTTCTCATCTTGTGAAGCATTTAATTGGCTTCTTCAGTAGATCATGCTATCTAGCCTGTACACAAAAGAGATATTTTAAGACTGAAAGTATAAAATATAATGGAGGTATGCTCTGGCAGAATAAAGGGACACTGGAAATATGTTCTCTTATCCCTCTGATAGTAATTTACACTAAGATTGTTCCCAAGGACAGTTCCATTGAAAATTTATTGAGCGTACATGTTTATCCAATGAATTTGAACTCCTACGATTTCAGGAGGAAAAATGTTGCAGAGAAAGGAAGCATCATGGCTACAACCTGGACAATAAGATAGGCTTTAGATAAATACAGATAATGTCAATCAAGGGAATAACAAAACAAAACTTGAGTTCCCTCTAGACTTTAGTTTGGACTAAAGGTGAGTGCAAATCAGAAGCTGAGGGGTCGGTCCTCTCTAGTACCTGCTGTATAACTCCAAATAGGCACCTTTAGTGTTTAAACAACTTTAAGGAAAATGGATTATGAAACTTTAAAACTCTTTCATCGTTGTTTATTTGAATTGTTCTCTCAGCCTTTTTTGACTAATACTTTACCATTTCATGGTATTATCAAACAAGGAAGATTACTTAAAAAACAAACTAAAACATATTTTCACTGCTTGGATTTCATTATAGAGAAAAGAAGCAATTTTTAGTCAACAGATTAAACACATTACAATAAATTTGAATAGTTTAAGAATGTTAAAACACAATTTGTCATCAAGGAATCTAAATAATTTGTAGAAAAACTTTGTTTCTAAATGTCATCTATTTGTCGTAGGAGATGCTATATGGAGAAGAGTAAAGGTGTTTCAAAAAACGATAAATATCCATTTGGTATGTATATGTCTGTGAATTAAGAATACAAACACAATTTATTTTTTTTTATAGATGTTTTTT